>NC_092703.1:9661716-9916716 GCF_964275005.1 Diadema setosum | reverse complement strand
GCAGTAAAAAGCTGATTACAAAGAGATAAACACGAACAATTATGCAATGAATTGCGCGGGCTTTAGCAAACAAGGAAACATTTAGCAGTTTGTGAATGTCTGAAAAATCTATATGATACAGGTATGCATAATAAAATCACAATACGCGGTATTTTGTAAAAACATACAAAGCCATGTGATCTCATGAGCGCATCCTCACACAAGAACAACCTCATGGTATACTATATCGAATTTTATAGTAATGAGATAATAGATAATAGATAATAGAGATAATAGAAATTATCAGCCTCAATATAGTACCACTATCATCCGCAGAACGAGGAAAGAGAAAACGACGGAAATTGTGGGAGGACAGCATCCCCGGCGAGAGTGGGCGGGGATGAAACCAGTAACATCCTAGAGACGGGTGGAGGACAATTATACCAGATGGCGGAGAGTGGTGGTGGACCCCGCATCTTCACTGGTGATCTAACGACACCATTTAAGTAAAGGGATTGGTCCAGAAGCAGGCATTAATGGTTGTTATGCTATCGATGCATTATCATTGCCACTTACATCATCACTGTCAACAAAACTTGAATAATTATTATGAGGACAATTATCATACTGCCATTCGTTACCATCTCCATCTTCTTCATCGTCACTGGTATCATAATACAACTACAATCAATCTTTTCTCATGATTTTAACTATTGCAATGTCAGTAACAGCAAGTAGTTGCCTAGAATATGTATCATCTTCCATTAATGTTGCTCCACGTAAATTTTAGGCAAACCTCCTCATGTCTTCTGAACTTATTCGACACCTCGCTCTTATACAAAAATTATGGTAAGAATCATGGACAGAAATCCCGAAAATGAAAGATTTCTTCGGCAACATCATGAGGTATGTATGTATGTATGTGTATATATATATATATATATATATATATATATATATATATATATATACACATAAATACATACATACACACATACATAAAATGGTACATGATCTATACGCTGTATGTCTATCTGTATGTTTGTCTTTATATACTGTATGATGATCTTTCCTTCCCTTCTTCCTCTTTCATGTAGACCGCTTCACTGGCAAAACGAAATTTCCCAGAAAAAAAAAATCACTGCTTTGTTCTGTTATAGGTTCATCCTTTTGTGCCACGATCTTTTAAATTCTCGTGTAACGGTTTCCCATACGGTTCGATAACACTTCTTTAATAAATAACTTTTGTCGACGATATGCAACATGGTGGTACTGGGCGACCTTGGAACATGATCCCATCTTAAAAGTATAGTGTCATTGCCTTTGGAAAAATCGGTCACGTTCCAGTTCCTTCTGCGTATATCATTGCGTTTCTAGCTCCACATACGACGGAGGTCTTACTGTGTAACGTTAAAAGCAATGCCGACATCCCGGGCCCACATTATAGACATTTTAGACAATCATTTTGAACTTAACTCGTAACTTAGAAAACCGAACGTGCTGTATTAACGCTTAACAAAAAAATAATTTTTTGTATTCAGGGGGTTGATATTCTTAGATATCCCACACACAATCACCGTTTTTATTCATTCCCATTCAAATAACACAAAGACAATAATCACTATAAACTGGTACTACTGTACAAATTAACATAATTTGGACATAAGTTAACAAAAGTGATTGTAATTCTTCCTGTGTACATTTTTTTTTTCATAGAAGTAGAAATCATAACTTGATATCACAGACCCCAGCATCTCATTTGTGAGATTAATAATAACTTACGTGAAAAACACACACGCACACACACACACGCACACACACCAAACTGTCCCAGAAATAATGTATATGGATATATAAAATAGGGGAGTTTTGATCGCACGTAAACACCATTATATCTATTCTACTGCGCCTTTGACATTTCATTCAGTTCGTAATTCCATTTTGTCCTTGTTCAAAGACACGCAGACACCCACTCAACACACAGGTAAAAATAAACGCCAGACAGGATGTCAAAACAACTAAATAATAATCATATGAAATTGAAATATTGAATCCGCATGACATTTCCTCAAGGCCAATTGCTTCCGCCTACATCCGACTGCTGTTACAAAATAGTTGCATTTTCAAATAATATTTTGATACTCTTCGTGTACGAAAACATGATTAGTTGTATAAGTTAACAAGAACCAGATATGCCCAAATACCGTGTGTCCCCCCAAAAAATTACAACGGGGCCTTACGCAATGATATCTTTAAAAATGTTGATCAATCTAAATACAAATTCAGGGTGTGAAACTACAACTCATTAGCCACATCTTACAGAAAACCCACTTCGATTTGCTTCAGTGGTCACAGAGAAATGAGGAATTTTGTAGAGGATGTCGGGAATCTCTTTTGTCCAAGTTCTGTCTATTGTTCACGCACAAAATCATCGAAGTGCGAAACTTGGAAGAATCAGACTCATGCCATGCTTTACTACAATCCCCATTTCTCTGTGACCGCTTAACCAAATCGAATGGGGATTTCTGCAAAATAGAGCTAAGATGTTATGTTTTAAGACCCGGAAGTAGCATTGAAAAAAGATAATCATATTGGATGTTATCAATGCGAAAATCTGATTGTAATTTTTGTGGGACATACTGCATTATGTCCCTCAAAAATTACAATCAAATGTTCGAATTGATAGCATCCAAAATGATCGACCTGTCTAAGTGCTACTTCGGGGCCTTAAAATATAACATCTTAGCTCTATTTTGCAGAAAACCTCATTCAATTTTCAATTTGGTTAAGCGGTCACAGAGAAATGTAGATTGTTGTAAAGCATGTCATGAGTCTAATTTTTCCAATTTTAGCAATTCAATGCTCTAGAGCGTGAATGATAGACAGAACTTGGACAAAAGAGATTCCCGACATTCTCTACAAAATTCCTCATTTCTCTTAGTCCACTGAAGCAAATCGAATGGGGTTTTCTGAAAGATGTGGGCAATGAGTTATAGTTTCATACCCTGAATTTGTATTCAGATTGATTCACTATTTTTAAAGATATCGTTGCGGGGGGTCCCGTCGTATTTTTTTTGGGGGGACATACTGTACAGATACAATTAACCAAGATGTTAACTGCTTAAGGCTAATGTCCCTTCTCCTATTACCTCTCATAGTACTATACACACCTATATTTTAACACAAAACACAAGGGTGTAGGCAAGGCTAGACCGACTCTCACAGATTAAGAGTTAAATTGAAGCATAGTGAGAGACATTATGAAGACAAACACAAAATAAAACTACAGCACATTTGGCTGAAATGCAAAAATCGCAAATATCATAATTGAGCTAATTCATTTTTCTTTTTCTTTTTTGAAAAAACAAACCAAAAAAACAAACCACACACACCCAAGAATGTACCTTTTTGTATCAGCAGATGACAAGTTTGAGTCCAACGGTTCTTTTTTCCCCCCGACATGTTTGTTAAATTATAGATCAGCAGTTGCGATCTTACAAATTTCATTTGCATAGAGGGAGACAAATATTGAGCAAAATTCACACCTCAACCTTCACCCATCTGTTTAATATTCCCTTGCTTTCAATGTACCTTTCCTTTCAAAAACTTGTATGTTGCCATTGCGAACGAAGAAAAACAAACTTGTTGTGATTTCAAAAATATATACTGGTGGTCTGTTCTGTGTACAGGTACTTTTTAACTGTCAGCCTCCATATGGTTATGATTAATGTATATGTTTTTACAGTGTGCTTGTGTATGATAAGGGAGTTCATGGTTGCGATTTGCGCATGTGCACAATAAAGGTCAAGTGAGAAGGTTTGTGTATTTGCCATTGACTTTCAAACGAAAAGAATCCTCAGGGAAATGAGGATTTGGAATGTTAAGTTGTGTGTTTCACCTTGTTAGAACGCACAGGTGAAAGTGATTCATCAATAACGTTTAACAAAAGCTGCACACGCATTTCACTGACATTGATTACAAAGGTGGCAAGCTTCAACAAAAAATGCTCTGTCACAGGTCCTTTCCATGTTATTTGAAAGTCTGTGGTGTAGGGGTCAAATGAGACATGCGCTAACCAGGAACTCCCTTTGGGTTATTTTCATTCACTAATGCCCCAGTCACATAGACATCTCGGATCACCCCGGACCACCCCGGATCTGATCCGGGGAGAGATCCGTGTTGACGCTGGGAGGCCAACACGGCAACTTTTGGAGGTCAAAAACATCCGGCGTCATCCGGGGATTGCCGTGTTGGCAGAGCAATCCGGGATGGTCCGTGTAGATGCCGTGTGTCCGTGTGTTCTTCCGGCCTTATCCGTGTAGCTGCCGTGTTGATACCGTGTGTACAGTCATATCAAAATCCCGGATCTCCCCGGATATCCCCGGACGTCCCCGGATCACCGTGTAGATCCTTGAGCATCCGTGTTTATATGTGACTGGGGCATAGTGCTGCGTTTACACCATGTTCCCGGTGGCGGCCAAGGCGGCCACGGCGGCTCTGTTTGCCCGAAACGTAGTGCGCCGTGGGTGGGTATGTGGATTCTCTTTTCTCTCTTCCCCGCCCTCCTCCCCCTCCCCCCTCCCCGTCTCTCTATCTCTCTCTGTATTCTAGTCTTGTTCCTTCCAGTCTTCTTTCCAATGAACATGTAGCTAAAAGATGCCGTTTCCACGGCGTCTGGTCAGGGTAGACTACACAATATTTTCCGTCGCGTCCCACTACGGACCGCATCCATGTTATGCTACGACCTGTAAAGTGCTGTCCCTTCTTTTTTTTTTCTGCGTTCATGCCGTTTTACTACGGCCTACTAAGTTTATCATCAGCACCGTGACTGCGGTAGCAAATATTTTGACAGTTTATAAATCTGACAGCTAGGGCCTGTCATGTGTGCCCATCTCCCCCTCACCCCCCCCCCCCCCCCTGCGTTGTCTCACGTCCATCCCGTTTTGTCCACGTTGGCCTGAAACGTGATTGCCGTGGCCGCCGGAAACGTGATGGAGACGCAGCATATACAGTAATATGGAGTCCCATTGATGTAGGGCCTATATTTCATCAAACATACGTCTGCTAGAATATGTTGGCTGTATAGATTGTCAATGGCAGCACTCACATCACACTTAACCCATTTCATACGAGATTCTGAAATATTCATAGACTTTGTGAAGGACTCGAAGGACTCCCACTGGAAATGGGTTTCATAAGACCTATATTACTTTGAGCAGAGACACTCTGATAAGCTCAGTGATAAAAGAAGAAATAATGATAATGGCAATAATAGAAAAATAGTAAAATGTAATACACATGTATTAACAACAGCAATGATAATAATGATGATAATGAAGATGATGATGATGAAGATGATAATGATAATGATGATGATAATAATAAAAATGAGGATGTTAATCATCATCATCATCATCATCTTCCTCATTATCACCATCATCATAAACATAATAATAAATAACAACACTATCAATGATGATAGCAATAATGAGGACATTATTTTTGTAACTTTTGCTAAATTGAATTTGGAGATTAAGGAAGATATGTGAAGAGTCAGGAAGGGGGAGGACAAGGAGGGGAAAAAAGAGATGGAGATAGAGAATGATGAAGAGGTGGAAAGGGAGAAGGAGGAGAAGAGGAAGAGGAGGAGGAGGAGGAGGGGAAGAAGAAGCAAGAGGAGGAAGAAGAGGAGGAGGAGGAAGAGGAGGAGGAGGAAGAGGAGGAGGAGGAGGTAGAGGAGGAGGAGGAGGAGGAAGAGGAGGAGGAGGTAGAGGAGGAGAAGGATGTGGGGTTGATACGGTGTGGTGGGATGAGATGCGATGAAAACTCATCATCTCGTCCCAACTGGTCGACCTGCATTCCAGCACACATGGGCCTACCCTGTGATGACTCCAGCAAAACTCTCTAGGTAGATGGGTGGGGCAATATTGGAGGTCAGTCTCTCAACCTCCTGAGTGCTAGGACTAGGAATGTTTGTGTGCATGAAATGACAGGGAGAAGTGGGCAAACCTTTTCCTCAGGGACCATGGGTTAATGGTCTATCAGGCCTAGTTAGATGCAATTCCCATCTTGCTGATGAATCAATAGTTTTCTTTGATATTCACATGGAATTTAAAAGTGTACGGCCTAATTGAATGGCATCACTGTGCACATCAACTGAATTATAATATGCAATGACATCATCCTTCTGTTGGATTCAAATGTGGGGAAAAAAACTGCAGTGTAGTAAACTACATTACCTTGATATAACAATGTATGAACACATACTAGCAAAAAGGTCCATATTGCAGTACATTTTAGCATATACATATATTGGTATATACATATATATATGTAAATATATTGGTATGTATTTATGTAGTTTGGCTGCAATATACAATGTAGATTACTTCTAAATTGAATTCCATTTATCTTCTGTTTTGGCACATATATATATCTAGATTGGCTCAATACAGATTACTTCTAAATTGAATTCCATTTATCTTCTGTTTTAATCTGGTCAGTACATACACTGGTAAAGAAAAGGTAGGTACAAAACTGACAACATTTCATCTAGCTTGATATCATAACACACTGAGCAACAGACATAGGATTATGATTTGTCACTGTGAAGAACCAGAAATACATTATATCATCTATGGAGAAGAAGACCTAGAAAAACTTGGACATTAAACCATGGACCTACTACACACACAGACATTCATCATATCGTTAATCAATTCATGCACCTATACATCTCAAAAGCCCCACAAAGATATTTTTAAAACATGCTTCACTGCTTTGATCCCATGATCTTCACTGCCAGCAAGCCGGGAGAAGAACAAGACAGAGATTCAAGAAATCTAAAACTATATGCGCAGAAGAAAATAACTTACAAAAATCAAGTAAAGTGAACGTGCAGTTGTGGTGTATGTTAAGAAATCATGCCGCGAACAATTTCGTTTGGGAGAAACAGGCAGTTTTTAAAAGAAAGCTAACATTTTGGCAGAATGATGATCATTTGTGATCTCAATATTTCACTTTTCTCCAGCTTATTCCAGAGCAAAAAGGGACGGTAATGGTAGAGAACAGGTATATCTTGCCATTAGGCAAGGTCTTATGCATGTGCGAAAATGTGCGAATCAGCAATTATCCATCTTTTGACACAAAATTTGCCATGTACTCAGGTTTTGCTGCTCCTCATCATCTGTATTTATTCAAAGACAATTTCTGTCTGAAAAAGGCACATCAGCGAAACAAGACCGCAATGAGGGAAATGGTTCTTTTGTTAGTGACGATGCACGATTGCACAATCGCCATTATCCAAGCACCTGAATGTACTCATTAAGATGCACTTAATCAGATGGCGGTGGTGATGATGGGATCAAAGACAGACCTCCGTTCATAGTCAATATTGTGTAGTAGGTCCATGATTAAAGGACGAGTTCACCTTCATAAACATAAGGATTGAAAGAATGCAACAATATCAGTAGAACACATCAGTGAAAGTTTGAGGAAAATTGGTCATTCGATGCAAAAGTTATGAATTGTTAAAATTTTTGTGTTGGAACCGCTGGATGAGGAGACTACTAAGGCTCGTGATGTCATATGAGTACAACAGTATAAAGAAAATGTAAAGAAAATTCAACATATTTTCACTTTTTTCGCATATTTAGAGCACTTGACTTGCCTCTTTCTAAAGGCAATGGGAATAATATTACCCATAACATATGTCAGTAACGAGTCAAGGGAATGTGTACTTTTTTCAAAAGGTGAAATTTTGTGAAATTCTCTTTATATTTTCCTTATATTGTTGTACGCATGTGACATCATACACTGCAGTAGTCTTCTCATCCAGCGGTGACTGCACAAAAACTTCAAAAATTCATAACTTTTGAACGGATTGTCCGATTTTCCTCAAACTTTCAATGATGTGTTCTACTAATATTGCTACATTCTTTCAATCCTTATGTTTATGAAGGTGAACTTGTCCTTTAAACACACATGAAACAGGAAGATTTCCTGCCCTGCTCTTTGAGTTTACTCCATCTCTCTAAGAAAGCTATACCATTACAGTACTTCCTTTCTCAGGGCACTGAACCATTCTAAAAGATAGAGGATCATCTATTCTGAGATGTGAACATGATGCCATCCAAACAATATCGAGACGATGTCTAGAAACTTGAGAACCTAACCATCACATTTTCTCTCTTAAAAGAGGACAAAATGATGGAGTAAAGATTTTTTTCTTTCTTCTTACTAAAGTTTTTGCCACACAAATGACCTATGTTCACACTATATATTTATCTTTGAATACAGTGCACTCTCATTAAAACAAACATGGTTATAACTACACTCTCACAACAATGAAGTAAAAATTCAGGTCCTAAATTTATTGTTCAAATATCTTTACACACTTAACTGTTCGGTCATACAACTGCCAGTCCAGAGGGCTTCGTTATAACAGTAAATGTCTGTATACCATTTACAGGTAAATGCATTTTGTTGCACAGTTTTGTCTTTTTTTTATGTTGTGAGCAAATTGTCTGTTGAAAATGAATGAAGAAAAAGGAAAGCTTTCTTTACCATGAAGCATTTGCAAGGTATCTTCACGTGGCAAAACGTTTTATTCTCGGAAATGTCGTGCACTAGTGACATGAAATAGCAATTGAACATGACCAAAGAAAGTCATGCAGAAGCTCTACAATGACACAAAGTTTATCATGGACATAATAGTACAGTGCTAGATGAAAGTGCATCTATATCTTCAAACATGTTTCTACATCTTATCACGGTATTCAAGACCAGCACAGAGGAAGTGGAGCTAAATTCTGCTTCACTTTCACAGTCACAATATAGAGTCATGTTAATGTTAAATATTGATCATAAATCAGGTACAAAATCATACAATAAAGCAAATGTGACATTAACTTGATAGACATTGTAGAGTATTACCATGTACCTTCTCATTAAACATAAGTGAAATAAAAAATTAGACTTAATCAACAAGAAGACAAGGAAATATTGTTTACCTGTATAATGATAAATGCAGACTACCCTACATGTAACCATGAAGACAAAAACTATACAATTCAAACCAACCCTATCAGCTACTAACATTTTCTGGAAAACCAAAGCATGGCTTTGGCATACCACTTGCCTCAATTTTGATTTATTTGATAAAGGATACATTGCAACACTTGTCACAGATAAGTGCATTTCATTTATTATTTCTCAGACAATACAATTAGTACAGAGCTATGGCTGAACATGTTCTGCAGCATCTTTACCTTAAAGGGATCACAAACCCAAAGAGCAATGTGGATTGAGTGAAAGCAGCAACATTAGTAGAACACATCAGTGAAAGTTTGAAGAAAATCAGACAATCAATGCAAAAGTTATGAATCTTTAAAGTTTGGGAGTTGGAACCGCTGGATGAAGAGACTAAAGAGGTTATGACGTTTACTGAAGTGGACAACAATATAAAGAAAATATAAAGAAAATTGTACAAAAATGAATTTTTCATGAAAATTACAAATTCCATCAACTTGATACTGACATATGTTAAGAGTAGCAATTATTCCCCCTGCTTTCTGAAAGCGGTTAGTCAAGTGCTCTTTCATAATGCTAGAAAAGTGAATTTTTGTTTAATTTCCTTTATATTTTCTTTGTATTTTTGTCCACTCATACGTCATAACCTCTAGTAGTCTCCTCATCCAGCAGTTCCAACATCAAAACTTTAAAAATTCATAACTTTTGCATCGATTGTCCGATTTTCTTCAAACTGTCACTGATGTGTTCTACTAATGTTGCTGCTTTCACTCAATCCACATTGCTCTTTGGGTTTGTGATCCCTTTAATATCTGAGTAAAGCTTGTCATAGATTAGTTCAAACAGTGGGCATCATATATCAGTTTCTTCTCTCAGAGAGTATAAATTCTGGTTTGTGCAATGTTTATACAGTAGGGACTTGCCTGAACATGCCCTTCATGTGTTGTCACATCGTTCGACCACAGCCAGGTAAAGATAACTTAAAGAGAGAAAAAAAAAGCAGTGAGTTTCAGGCCTCATGAAATGCAACTAACCTCCTTTGAACCCGGATATAGTGGGAATAATGTCAACTGAAACTCTGTTTATGGAGGCCTTGAAACTGAACATTGCTGGCTGAAACTTCCTGCAGTTCAGGTTTCCTTTCAAATTTATTGTTGGGGGGGGGGGAGATATTGCCATCTGATACTGACCAACATTTTTATTCTTTGAACAATTTGTCGGTGGACTGGCCAACTCATTGTAAGGAAATGCTTTCATTGCAAGGTTGCAGGGTATATTAAGAGCCTATCTGATCTGCAGCTGTGCTGGTGTGATTGCAAAAATACATCACGTGTGACATTTCAGGGTACCCTGGATAGAGAGAGCCATACGCTCCGACCCTGGAATGCCTATCTCTGTAAGAAACGCTACGAAGTTTTGTTTCCTTGTTAACAAAAAACAAAAGAATTGGGATCCACTTATGCCAGCTCAGGATAGAGTGAGAATCCACTCAATTTTCACAGTACGCTAATAGATGAACAAAGAGTTCAATCAACAGAATAGAACTGAAACAATTCTATTACGTGTACATCTCGTGAAAAACCAGGGAGTTCCAGACTCACGCTTTCACGCGTGTTCAGAAGACAGTGATATTTGTCGCAGTCACATTGGCAAGCTACAGATGAGATGATGATGTCACGGCCACGCAGGTCTCCTATTAACTTCTGTGCAAATTTTAGATCAATTTCCTTTGTTTGTCTTGAATCCCTGAACACGAATTAGTTTCCTCTGCATCAAATTAGTTTTGAGTCAGTTTGCCATTGTCAAGTTCTGGGGATCATAGCTGGCAGTGAGAACGAATCTTTGCCATATTCACGGACAAACTATCAAGCAAAGAGTGTCGAAGCAATAATACCACAACTTTCATAAGCATGCATGATAATTATGGCAATGTGACTCACATGACTCCTAAAAAGCATGCTAAAACAATGAAGTCCCATAAGTTTCTTAATTCTCTGTCCAGATCTAACGAAACCATCACTATTTAATGTTGTGTTGGTTTGCCCCAAAGTCTTGTCAGTGCAGTCGACATGAATATGGAGCGGCGTGTCACTTTAAAGGACAAGTTCACCTTCATTAACATAAGGATTGAGAGAATGTAGCAATATTAGTAGAACACATCATTGAAAGTTTGAGGAAAATCAGACATCCGTTCAAAAGTTATGAATTTTTGAAGTTTTTGTGCAGTCACCGCTGGATGAGAAGACTACTGCAGTGTATGATGTCACATGCGTACAACAATAGAAGGAAAATATAAAGAGAATTTCACAAAATTTCATCTTTTGAAAAAAGTACACATTCCCTTGACTCGTTACTGACATATGTTATGGGTAATATTATTCCCAATGCCTTTAGAAAGAGGCAAGTCAAGTGCTCTTTTATTATGCGAAAAAAGTGAAAATATGTTGAATTTTCTTTACATTTTCTTTATACCGTTGTACTCATATGACATCACGAGCCTTAGTAGTCTCCTCATCCAGCGGTTCCAACACAAAAGTTTTAAAAATTCATAATTTTTGCATCGATTGTCCAATTTTCCTCAAACTTTCACTGATGTGTTCTACTAATATTGCTGCATTCTCTTAATCCTTATGTTAATGAAGGTGAACTTGTCCTTTAAGACAAACCATCGTTGGCCACTTTAAAGTGTCCCAGCGTGCCAGTCACCTGATGAGGAAGCAGCATAGGAGCCAGTTTTAAGAGTTTGTCATGATAGAGGAAAAATGTTTTATGTAAAAATACTAATGCCCTTTCTATTTTCTCAGCTGGTTTGAATGGGCACTTCACTCCTTTTCAAAGCGACATAATATATTAGCTTGCCCAATGTAACAATTTGTGGAATTTATGTTCAAACAAAGAATAAACAAAGAGTGAATGAGTGGACAAAGAATGAAAAGGTAGACCAGGTGACCACAATGGCATGACACTTGAGGAAGCATCCATTTCCTTGTTTTGCAATGCGTGCATAGCAAACTTTTCGATATTGATATTGCCAAGTACTAGGTTTTAATGAATGCCTCACTGCTGTCAGCACCAGTTAGAAAGATTACTTGAATAATTATTACTTTGCAGGTGTTTATCTCAGTGAATTCAAAACCCAATACACCTGTTATACCCCTGTTCCATAGAGATTTTTCTCATTGGTCACTCGTCGGAAGCAATGTTTTCTGCTTCAAGCCACCCACCGAAGTGTGTCAGATTGCAGTCTGATGAATCAGAATTGGGGTCTGAATTGTGTTGGTCGACTATCAGGTCAGTGTCAGACATGTCGGGCATGATCCGAGGAGGCAAGATCGTCCAATGAAGGAACTAAGGTCAGAGCTTAGTTCGCCATTTCTATTAGGTTACACATGTATGCATACACAAAGTGTAAAAAAAAAATAGCCCTGCTGGCATTGCATGATAGGAGGGAAATAGTAAAATTTTGAAGTGTTGCACTTGACCTTTGACCCCTGAGCTTTGACCCCATGAACCCTACATTCTCTAGATAATCACTTCCAGTCAGTATATTATGTATATACTATGTTCCATGAAGATACCTTGAACAATTTTCCAAGTTATGGAGAAAAAAAAAGTTGTAATATTTTTACTTGACCTTTTGACCTTTGACCTTTGACCTCATGACCCAAACTTTCACCAGAGAATCTTAATTGGGTAATACATGTATACACTAAGTTTCAAGAAAATATCTTCAGGCATTCAATAGATATGGTGGAAATAGTGAAATTTTATGTATTTGACCCTGACCTTTTGACCTTTGACCTTTGACCTCATGACCCAAACTTTCACCAGAGAATCTTAATTGGGTAATACATGTATACACTCAGTTTCAAGAAAATATCTTCAGGCATTCAATATATATGTAGGAAATAGTGAAATTTTATGTATTTGACCTTGACCTTTTGACCTTTGACCTTGAGCATGTGCACCCAAAAGTTGATAGGCACAACTTCACCCCCTAATACACATACATGCCAAGTTTCATTAGGATACCTCAACGGGTTTTGATAGTTACCTTGTCCACAAAATTCATTACGGACGGACGGAAGGACGGACGGACGGACGGACGGACAACCCGAAAACATAATGCCTCCGGCACCACTTCGTGGCGGAGGCATAAAAACCCCCACATAACTCAAATACAGCAGCAACCTACATGAAAGTCAGATTTTGATGAAACTTGTACTGCTACTTATCAGATTCAACTTGAGTATGGAGTGAAATTCTGCTTTAAAGTCACACATTTCTGCTGCTGACCACCATTTTGTGGTCAGTGTCCACAGTTGGTGTCCAGTGCAGATAAGAGGGAATCCTCCAGAATTTCAAAAGAAGGTGCTGGACACAGTCAGGTCCTGCTGCCTTGCATTGACTTTCTATCCAAGTTCATTCCTAAACAAGAATGGAACCTCCCCCCCCCCCCCCACCCCACAGTGTGATCCAATCACCACCAACGTATCCTACTTGTATCATCCTTTTGTTTAGAGTTCATCGAGTCCCTTGAGTGACCTTCTTTAACCCTTCACATCCCAGGAACCACATTTCCATGATTTGGTGCAGTGTCTACTCATCATCATTTTTACGATCTAGTGTGCATAATATTGTATAGTAAAAAAACAAAAAACAAAAACAAAAACAAAACAAAAACAAAAAACAAACCAAAACAAGAAAACGATAACAACTGATTGCTTGTTTAAGATGCAGAATTTTACACTTCATTGGATTCTTAAAATGGCAACACATTAAAGTTCATGTCTATCTTTAAGTTGATACATTTCTGGAAATATATCCTCCAGTATGTGCAGATTCAGTTCCATCTAAGCTGTCTCCAAGATATAGGCCTACTGAAGACATGAAGAGAAATTCAGAGGTGCCAATTTGATGATTTGATGATGACGAGATGATTATTTCAGCTGAAAAATATCCCCCGGACCTTGATGGGTTAATTAACCCCTCTCAGAAACCACATCTCACAATGAATGGTGCTCTAACTGGAGGCAAGCTGGTTGCCAATTTGATGACCAAATGAGCTTAAAGCGAGAAAATTGCATCCTCATGTTGTCAGACTGTACTGGCGGATAGCGCCGTCGCGGCACGCCGTGTAGAGCTTGCCCTGATGAACGGCCACGGAGTAGACGGGGTCGCAGTCGGGGCCGGTAAACTCCCTCAGAGATTCCGTCTGGCGGTCGAAGTAGAAGCAGCTGCCATCCCCTGTGGAAAGGAGAGTAAATCATCAAACAACAAGGTGTGAAGTGAGAATGATTACCTACGTGCAGCAAATACAGTAGCATCAATCATTTCACGGACAGAGTGTTGCATCCTCTCAATGCTACTTGTCACCTTTTCAAGGTGAAAATAGGCGCCTACATATGGCAAGCTTCAGATTTAAAGGCCAGAGCTAGCTCTGTGTAAGAAGTTTTGCATATTTAAAGGCATAATTTACCAATTGCAGATGAAACAAAAACCCAGCATTAGTGCTTTAAAACAGTTCTAAAATGTGAGTTAGGGATAGAAACAACCATGTAAAAATTTGAATCAGTAAAAAACGATGTTAAGTATTGTTAAATACACAAAATGTGAACAATAGTTATAATAAAAATTCTTCCAGACTAAACCGTCTACAGTTACGGTTTATTGAGAAAAATACAGATATTTCCTTATATTTTAGGCTTTATCGCAAAAATTGTATATGTCACTGTACAGGCATGCTAACCTGGAAACATTAAACTGCATATTACTTGAATATGAGACCATTCTGACGCAAATAATTTTCACACAACAATAGATATATAATGTACTCTTAAATGAATCCCACAAGGACTGGAACAATCATCCCCCAGCATTCCCACTGATCAGTTACTAGCCATCCCCTTTAAAGCTGCTAGAAACAAACCTAAGAATATGTGGGATATTTTTCATCATAGATGTAACTTTAAAAATATGCCTTGTTGTGTTACAAGTGAGGTACAATGTATTACTGGAAAGTTTTGATTTTGCTCCATCTGACGATGGACTTACTTTAACCTGTTCCATACTGAATTCTGAAATGTCCATAGACATATTATGTAGGCCACCAGGTTCCCGTACAGAACGGGTTTAAATATTTCAAAATGGCGCTTAAACCTATTCGTGATCAAACTCTTCATATGTGCACAAACTCAAACACACATTGATTATTGTTTCCAATCACTTACAGAACTTAACAAGTTGAATCAAAACCGATCAAAAAAGCTGGTGATTCTTGCACCGTCGCAACTGCTACAGTGAAGCATGTCTCTTGCATCAAGGTCTAAACATAATTGCGTGCTCAGCTTTAAGTGGCCTGGCCATTACTTCTCAATGATTTTTCTGAAGATGTCAAGTAATGAAAGCAAAACGTGAAATTGCATCTTGACACCAAGGATTCCCACCCCCCCTCCCACTCTTTGACATCCTTGAGTCTGAGATTAGATGTCTACAGTGCTATCAGTTGACAGTTATGACCTTCTGTCTGCAAAAAAGGAAGCATTTACATTGTAACATGCTGGTCTAACCCTTAATAGGCTTTGTTTGCAAATTGGCAGCTAATGCAAGAGTGCTATCTTCGGCTGATTGGCACAAAATGTCTATGGAAACTAATTGTCAGTGTATAGAGATTACCTGATACTCCTTTGGATCCCTATAGTGTTACCATGGCCTTCCTGCTGGACTCAGGCACACTGTCACACTTGAGTGGGATTCCTAACTTTGCAAATAGGTCAAGCTTCGGATGGATTACTATAATGCTGATGAAAAAGCTTGCCAAGTTTAGGCTATTAATATCTGGGCATATAAAAGTTAAATCTAACAAGTTGTTTTTTCTGGTACTGATTCTTTGCAGTGTAAAATGTATCAGTCACGTCTAGTGTTTCATAAGGTAGAATAAAACATTCTCTTTCAATTGAACCTACTTTAATCATTTACCGTTGTCTATCATCAATATTGCTGATATGCAAAAACCTCCAAATCACTGGTTATATAGGCCTAACTGATCTGTTAATTGACAAGGTATTAGATGACAAAGCCGTAATTCCAACTGCCCTGCCCCCCAGAGGAAAACAAAAGATGTGTGACACAAATGAGATACTTAAAGCTATTACTTTGGTATCACGTATTAAAGCATCATGTCGACTATCAAGACAGCAATTGCTTTCATTGTGAGATACAATGACAATACACTGTGACTGCTAATTGTAAAATAGGATGCATCCATGTTGGAAATCATGTTCTTGTGGTGTACAAGTAATGCATCTACACTTATGTAGCATTGAGAGTCCTTTTGAAAATATTCAATGAATCATTAAACTGAAATGATCATAAGATGGAGGGTTGAATATCACAGTGAACTAGTGAACAATGGAGTGATTGCTGGTTAGCTCCTAAACTTACCCTCATGGAGACTAAGAATCATATGTGATTTTCGGTTTTGATTATTTTGTTCTTTCGCTACAAATGTGAATCTACATAGTATACTAGAATGCTAAAAGTGTTACAGCAATAAACAATTTTGTATGATCATTATTGTTCTGGGACAAACTGTTATTTTGTTGCTGCTAAAAATAAAAAATGGAAAGTGAAGTGTTATGGTAATTTGAAACCATATATATGTGATTATGCAATGGTTTTGGTTAAGTTTGTTCTTTTCTTGCTGCTACAATGTACGAATGAATCACACAAATGCTAGGAAATGTGTTGCACATAAGCCCGTTGAAACCAAGGAGGTTCATGAGCTCAAGATCCAACTGACTACATGATTATTTAAGCAGCTGTCAGTTTTTTGTGGATGCACAAAAGAATTCCACAATCAGGTGCATTTGTGCCTTTGATGATTGGAGTTTGATGCCGCATTCTCTCTTTTTTGTTCTGAGCAATCTGATGCCTCATTTTGAACTCTAATATCATGTTGGGTAGATTTTTCAGCTCATTCAGAAATGTGTACGAAAGTGTAAATCAGAGCTGTGTTTTGTGAAAGTGTTTGAGTCTGTACCCTCCTGGAAAGGTGACTTTATCACATTTCTGATTAATTCTAACAAATAAAACTGATAGTGGCATAATATTTTGGGATACTTCTTTGCAAATTAATGTGTCAGATTAGTGTCCAGACATGAGTGGTCGAGTAGTTTGATTTTGAATTCATCAATCTTTGCCACATTTTGTTTCATCTTATTCCAAAAATGAAACGAGGTTCATTAATCCAAAAAAAAAAAAAAAAGATGATGTATACTATAAAGGAACCTTCTGAATTGTGAGCCTTTTCTTATTTTTGGATTATTAAACAAACCTTTGGAATAACGAACCTTATTTCACTTTCGGATTAACAAACCTTATTTCATTTTGGGTTTGGTGAGCCTTTGCAATAATGACCATTATTTCATTTTCGGATTAGCCAACCTTCGGAATAACAAACCTCATTTAACTTTCACATCAACAAACCATATTTCATTTTTGGATTGAGCGACTGTATCTGTACTATGGTATCTGCAGGTGTCTGCCTGCATATGTTTACATACCCAGGGATATAGGGTGACACAACATATGCTTCTACAACAATCGCTCCGGTCTTAGGGGGTTAGTTAGGGTTTTAGGTTTAGTTTGATGTGAGGATTAGGATTAGGGTTAGGGTTATGTTTGTGAGTAAAATTTATGTTTGGTTTAGCGTGCAGATATTTCATGGGGGCAATTGTCGCAGGAGCATATGTCATGGAACTGGGCTATCAGCATGCCCACGACAAAGTCAGGGTGGTTCCCCAAAAGATATGAGGAAGAGACTCGAGGGTTACATTCATCTTAATAAGAGATTATTTCCAAATCTGGACACAGAGAGATTTCTGGGAGTCTTTTTGCACAATCAGAGACTTGGCTGCCCTTACATATTCCGGGTTTTTCCCGATTTGTGTGCAGCCACACCGAGTGTGTTGAAATATGTATCTTCATTAAAAATCGAAGAGCACTTGAGACCCACTCACACACACATACATATATCCCACAAACTAAAACCAAACAAAAATTACACTGAATTATAGATGACAAGTTGGATTGCAGCTAGAAGAAATAGATGGCTCTGCATATTGCATGATTCGGAGATGCTGATAGTGATGAGTTATGCATGGTGACACTCGGAGACGGAATGCTTGAACTGGAAACACCGACGGGTTCAAGGTCATTCCGTGGCCGAAAATCAAGAGAAAGAGACGTACATTGCGGGATGAGTCACCCATCCCGGCCACACGGGGTCATTTATCAATGATTTATCTAATTCCCCGGAGTCTTCCCGATCACAAGTCTAAACTTGGGGAGTTAATGGTAGCTGTGCTCTCTCATCCTTCATGCAAATTTTTTGTCGGAATAGAGAAACAGTAGAGTCATACAAAACTGGGCCTCCAGTATACGAAATGAAGGGCCGCAAATCCGGGAGAAATTATTGGAAGCTATTATAGGATGTCCCACAAAAGTGAGAGGAATGCTGCACACTTGAATAAAGAAAAGAAAGAAAAGATGGTGAAATATCATTACAAAGTCAATAGAGTACCAAAGTGTGATGTCATATCGGTAGCCTTTCATCGCCATGGGAACTGGTTCTGAACAACCTCCCCTGGTCCAAGTGTGTGAGAGTGCACCTGGTTCCAACCCAAGCTATTATAACAAAAGACCCCACATCATTTTGTCACTTTGGTTCTCTACTGAAGGGAAAGGAAAGGGAAAAGGGGAGTTCAGGAGCCTGTCAAGCTTCTGTTATGCTTGTGATTGAGTAAGGGCCATTCTCAAAAATTGTATCTATTACCCCCAAAAAATAAAAAATGGCACATAGCTCGCTCTAAAAATTGCTCAGCAACTGTGCCAGAAGCCATTGGAACCATAAGCAGAAGAACTGTCATAAGCCAAAGAGCAACTTTTTTGTTCAAACTGTAGGTGATTGTCGTCATAATGTTCAGCCTCACTGCAGAAAACTGCCAATTTTTGTTGCCCGACTTCAGCTGGGACGTTCTGGTCACTTATCTCCTTTCCCAGCCACGAGTGAGGCCAGCCAAGCAGGCTCACTGTACCTCATACACTGTAGTCTATTTTGAATGCAGTAGACTCCAGAAGATAATCACTCAATGCATCACAGCTACAATATTTTGCAATTTTTCTCTGCCGCTATAACATCGCAAAATTTCTCTGCCGTGTGGATGGATGGGATGCATAGCACAAATTTTGATGTTTGTGATTCATCCCAATGATTTGCTTGTTTGTCTGTTCATTTCCTTCTAAGATGGCTGGATAGCCCATAATTCAGCTACGTTAAGCTGGTCTTCCATGGGGTCCAGTTGGATGCGAGGTGGGACCACTTCACCGGGTTAAACACCCTGCTCTTTGCGATGAACGAATGAAGCGGGATCTTTTACGTGCATGAGTTGTGACTCTCTCGTACACGGGACCTCCGTTTTATGTCCTATCCGAGGGACAGAGTGTTTTGCCTCTTGCTAGAGGGGACGGTATGCTTACACACAACATTGCTCAGTCCAGACTCGGGTTCGAACCCGGGCCCTTAGGATCATGAGGCAGACGCGCTATCGACTAAGCCAACCCACCTTCCTATGACTACACGCCTAAAAGAAAGATCTAATTTACTTTTCTTTACAGTTTTGTCAAGCTCTTCCTGTTCTTTCCCATATATTGGAAGGGGACCTATGTTGAGATCGAGACACATTTTTCAAGCTTGGAAATAATTTGTCGGCTCCCGCTGTCCTTCTGTCAGCTTGCTCCCCAGCTCTGCCAGCTGGCAAAGGTATCCTGCAATGAACCTGTCAATGAACAGGGATTAGCTAATCCCCTCTAATCCCCCATGTATCACCTTGGCCTTCCGGGTGGGACTGCCGCAAGGGACATGTCCTAGAGGATTGTTCGACCGACAGCAATGCCAAGTTGGGAGGAAATTACGTGAATGCCATTCGGAGGGGTGCTTGCCAAGTAACATCTAATAGGTGCTTGGCTGAATGGAAGGTCAGATAACATGAAGCACTTTCGAAGCCTTTGCCCAAATTTGACAACATCCTTTCACGTTTTTTGAAAACATTTCAAAACATTAATGGAAAGGACTTTTTTTCCATGATGACATTTCCAATAAGATATAGCACATACAACATGTGATAAGCCGGTTCAAAACCCACAAAAGTTGCAGATTAGGATTCTCTGTTGTGAACTGATATAGCCATTAGGGTAGACTAACTCAAATTGTTAAAGTTTGTCTTACCTGGGAGAGTAGTCTCTTCTCTACCTACTGTTAAAATTTGGCGGCTTCAAACCAATATAAAATCCAGATATTAGCAGTATTTCTGGATCATTATTTTATAGATAGACACTGTTTCCACTGTGATTTTTGGCAATACCTCAGCACAGGAAGCATGATTGACCCTAATCTTTAACCCCTTCAAGACTAGTCCCGAATATACGAGGGCAAGTGTCTATGGGAAATGCATGTTACAAAATCAGCCCGTCCTCAATGAGTTAAATACTCTTTGGTTCCTTTTCTACCAAACTGCACTTCATATCTCTCTCTTATTCAATCACTTTTTGCATGGGTTGGATGGTCCAATTGAACAAGTTACATTAAAGCTTAGAGCTTACTCTTTTCAACTATGTAAAAAAATAGGGAAGGAAAATTCATTTTGGCCTACTTTTGGTGGTTTTCAGCCGGGCAGTCACATACGCACCTGTGAGTGTTGCCTTAACGGAAACTCTCCCTTTAACCTTTTAACACACATGACTCATTGCTGAAGAGTATCACCTCTCAAAATGCCCCAGATTCTTGCTGCTAGCCTGATTCCAGCTCTTGTTTCATTATTTCTTCTCCCCCCCCCCCCCACTCCACTCCGTCTAATCTCGGTCAATATCATCTGGCCACGGCGTGATGCAAATGATTATTTGAGATAAGATTTCACCCAAATCTCGAACAGGGACGGGAGCGGGAACATCAGCCGTGCGTGATATACTGTTTCAACTCTCTTCATAAAAGAGAGAGATAGATAGAGAGATAGAGAGAGAAGAATACAGAGAAAGAGGTTAGATGAGAGAGGGAGGGAAAAGAGAAGAAAAAGAGGAGCACAGAAGGATTGAGGGAGAGGAAAAAAAAAGGGAAAAGGAAGAGAAGAAAAAGAAAATTAAGGAAAAGGGATAGATATACAGAGAACGGTTAAGAGAAAGTGTGCTATCTGGAGTATGTGAAGTGGGGGAGAAGTGGAAGAGGAGGGGAATGAACAAGAGGAGGAGGAGGAGGCTGAAGGGGTGGGAAAGAGGAGGAAGGGAAGAGGGGAGGACAGTGACGGATCCAGAGGGGGGCGCACCGGGCACACGCCCCTTCTTTAATTTTTATTAAAACAAAAGAAATAAAAAGGAAAAAGTGGGGGGGGGAGTGCATGCACCCCCTTTAATTTTGTAAAGGTGCCTCCCCTTTATGGAATTCCTGGATCCGTCTCAAGAGGAGGGGAAGGGAAAAGGGGAGGTGAGGAGGAAGAGGAGAAAGAGGAGGGGGGGGGGGGGGATGGGGACACACCCATACCGGTCTTCCTCTGGAAATCTTCCTTAGATATGAGCTGAGGCAGCTGGTGGTAGATGTATATTGAGAAACAACTGGGGAGAACAAGGGGGCTGAATGTTGGGTGTGACATCCAAGCTGACATTATAATAATTTATCAGGCATGGGGAGGGTGATAAGGGGGAGGGGGAAGGGGAGGGGGAGGATTCTGAGCAGCATTCTAAATGTGATCACATTGTACAACTCTGAATTGATTAGTTTTCATTTGATCCCTCCAGTAAAATGACCTTCCTATATCATGTGTTGTGCAACATCTTATCATTCTTAACCCGTTGAGGATGGTTTGATTTTTCTACAACACGCATTTCCCGTAGATGCTAACCCGAGTATACTCGGCTCTCGTCCTCAACGGGTTAAGACTTTTTGAGGATGAAAAGGAAAAATGCAGAAGAAAGTGAAGAAAAAAAAAACTAGGAGGGGAATCAACGAGAAGTAGAAACACAGTGTAATAGGGAAGTAGTAAAAGAGCGATAGAAAAACAAGTTTAGAAAACAAGAATGTATTTGAAAAAAATAACAAGAATACACGTATGAAAGAAGAGGAAGGTAGGGTGTTAAAAAAAATGAAAAAAGAAGGAGCTTGTGAAAAAGAAATCTAATCATGCATAAAAAAAAATAATGTAGCATATCTGGAGCTCCCAATTAGTAAGATCATTTACTGAATGTTTTCCTCAAATCCCAGTAACAAGATCTGGATGGGGGCGCTGTGGCATAGTGGATAAGACTCCCAACTCCCGATCGGAGGACCCGAGTTCGAATCCCGCCCAGTGCTTACACCCTTGGACATGATGTTTTTACCCACCATGTCCCTCTCGACCCAGGTGTATAAATGGGTACCTGGCAAAGCTAGGGTAATGATAATGGCAGGGCCCTCTGGTAGAGCAGTGGCAACACTGAAGAGGCTACCCTGGGTAAATAAGACCTTATTATAATTATTATTATTATATTATTATGATATAGACTGACAAGCGGACGGACGAACAACCAGAAAACATACCTAATGCCTCCAGCAACAACATTCAGGGAGAATTTGGGCCTTTTGTGTTTTTGTGCTTTTTTTTTTTTACACGAAGCAAATTAGGAAAGTGGATAATTGTAAAGGTGACATAGACATGTCCTACGAAAATTGAACAAGTGTTATCATCAAACAAAAGAGCCTGCTGCATGAACACATACCACAATTTCATCAATCTAGGACATTGTACGGATGCATTTTACACATTGAAAGGACCGGCAATGCACTCCATATCATTTTTGTATGTGTCCTCTTTCTGAAATGCAGAGCATGTTTGGATTTGTCAAAAATTTACGGATGTACAGAAATGATTGATGGGGAGAGAGAATGCGTTTTTCAACCTTGGAATATGCGTGACCAATCAGCACAAAAGCCTCATAGAGACACCGAATCTTGATTTCCTGGCTTTGCTATTTTTATTATTTTTTTAATTATCCGGTCTCTAAGCTTTTAAATAATGATGTAACCCACTTCCACGCAAAAAAAAAGAGAAAAGAACAAAAAACAAAACAAAAAGAAAAAAAAAAAACACACAAAAAAAACACATACACACACACACAAACAAAACAAAACAAAACATCAGAGCAAGAGTACAATAGTCAACAACCAAACGTGAAGTAGAAAGCAATCAGGGAGGTACTTGTGTTTGACATGCATCTCAATAGGCAAAACTGATTCCCAAATCAGGGGGACTTTTATCTGTTTTCTCTTGTCAGGAGATGCACAGATAATCCCTGTTCATGGGGAGCAGCTACAGTATACAGAATCAGTAAGACTTGCCAGCTCAGGTATGGTATGGTGATGGGTATAATAGATGATCACTGTGTACTCTCAACCCTTAAAGGAAACCAAAGCCAAACATATGAATGATGATTGAGTGAAAGCAGCAACAGTTAGGAGAACACATCAGCGAAAGTTTGAGGAAAAATTGGTCAACAATCCAATTCAAAAGTTAAGAATTTTTAAAGTTTTGGTGCCGGATTTGCTTCATATTAAGAAGATTACTAGATTTCATAACATTATGTTTGGACAACAATATATCATAAAGAAAATATATGGAGAATGCCACTAAACAGTATTTTTCATGAAAAGTACACAATTTATTGACTTGTTACTGACATACTTGAATGTTAAGGGCAATATTATTCCACCGCTTTCTGAAATAGGTGTTAAAGTCACACGCTCTTTTATTATGCCAGAAAAGTAGCTGAATTTCTTTGTAGTTTCTTCATTGTTGTCCATAGGCGACACCATGAAATGTTGTAGTCTTCTTATGCAGTGGTGACTTCACCAAACTTCATAACCTTTAAATCAATTTTCCAATTGTCCTCAAACTTTCACTAATGTGTTTTACGAATACTGACTGCTTACACTCAATTCACATTTATATTCGGGTTTTGGTTTCCTTTGAAATGCCATGCAGTGAGAGAGAATCCCCCCCCCCCCCCACCCATTCTTCTTTTCCCACCAGCACTCTGTAAGCCAAGTCGACAGCTTTTGGTCTCATTGCTATCAAACCATTTCTGTGAGATATACAAAGACCCATTGCTGTCTGAGAGGCCCAGCTGCACCTTGCTAAAGACATCAAGACAAACCGCAGACAACAATAGATGACGCCTGACATTCTTTCCTCCCTTTTTTCCCAGATCATGATACTTCTTGAGAACATTCTTGGAACCCTCCTCCTCTCCTAACCTGTTTAACCAATCAAGTGCAGGGGGAATATTGCTGTAAAAACTATTTTGTCTTGTCATTATTAAAATGGCAACTGTGAATTTCATTTCATATTTGATACTGAAGATTCATTGGAACTACTCAAATTCCTTAAATTTGAACAAAAAAAAAAAGAAGGAAGCTGTCGATTGAAAAATTTGCCAATTTCAGAAACAGAAACTCTACTCTTTGGAAATGTGCTCTGAAATCAAGAAACATTTGTTTTTTCTTTCTTTGTTTGAGAGAAAGAGGCTTTTAAAAATTCTGTAACCTAATTAAACAATTATAGATAAACAACAACTAAAGACAGTGTTTTACTCCAGTGATGTTAATGCAATAAGAATAACATTCCAGAATGGAAATTTGCCACCAAAAACTGAAAATTCTGCAAACAAACAAACAACAGCAAATGAGAGACAATCATAACTCAAAATTATGCAATACCAAAGGTGAATAGTAACCTCTGCCAAGGAGGTCATCTCTTGTGTCTGCATTTGTTTGTTTGTTTGGCTGTCTGTCTGTCTGTCTGTCTGTTTGCAGTGTGCAGTGTGCAGTAAGCTGATGAGGTAGACTCTAAGACAAAATATCCTTGGGAAATAAGGGTGGTTGTCAGTGTGCATGTATAGGTAGAAATGAGTTACTTGGCAGAGGTCTGCTCTGCAAGTGCTTTTCTAGTTATGTATTGGTACAAAAAGAAATGGCATCAAACCATAGAATCATGGTTTGTGGGAATAGAGGGGTTAACGGTAAGCCCCTTGCGAGTCTCAAGAAGAGAGCTGGAGGAGGATGCTGTCGGTGATAAATCAGCAGCGACTGGCTCTGATAGGGACTGGCGGATTTGGCTGTAAGAGTTGGAGTAGGAAGAGAGGGAAGAGAGAGAGAGCGATGCCACTTCGTGCCCCAGGTTCAAGGGCAGCATTCTGATGGGGCACCTGGAAAAATTGGATCACTCTCGCTTTTCTCTCTAACTCTCTCTCTAGTCTTCTTGAGTGCTTAACTCATCTAGCGCCAACATCTTTGGTATACGTGTGCTACAACATTGAAACCCAGAAAAGAATGCTTCTAAGAGTTTAATGATAAAGTAGACACCTTTCACTTTAGGAAAAAAAAATATCGTTTGCAACTTTCTTCAAAGTCAAGTTCTATGTAGAGCTGGAAAAAAAGGCAATGCCCCCTCGATTGGCAGCTAGCCTTTGGGCCCTGCATATGACAAATTTGGGGAATGGGAATGATGTGCGGAAGGTCGGCATCGCAAGCATGCTGTCGACGAGATACGGACCAAGGTGAAGGTCGCGGTGGATTACCAATCCAGAGAGATGGGATGAATAATGCACTGTGGAATGGCAAAGGTTGATTAGCGTCCTCAACTCATGTACCTACGGGATTGCTCCTGAGGATCGTGAAGACCTTGGAACTGGGGGAGGCATCAGAATGAATATGTCGCAAACATGTGGATGGGTATCAAACTTGACAGCCGTGGAAATAGCACCAATTTTTGCATAAATTTTACTCAGGTTTTTTTTTTTTTCTGCACCTAAAACTTGTTTTGATGTAATGCATGTTTACTGCCTTTCATGAAATACTCCAGCCAAATGTCAGTCATCTAATATCATCATCATAACTGAGAAATGATTACATACTGCTATTAATCTATGCATTATCACACTAACTTACGAGTAAGGATACAGCTGCTGCAGCACATCTGAGTAGTTTCATAAAATAACAAAGTTCTGACGGGTTTACCATCCAAACGCTGACGAAACAGGACAAATCATCCTCACATACATCTCACAAAGTATGTTAGGAAATGAAAGATGGACTTATATCACACTTTAAGCACATTTATCGGTCTGGTCTGTCAGCATACAAAAACAAGTGAATTCGGCTTTGCTATTTTTTTCGATTTTTTTAACCACGATCTTCTCTTCAGGCACTGATTGTTTCAGCAGAAATATATGAAATCAAACAATGACATAATGTATAAATGAAACCTATTTCACATCAGGCATTCAAGCCAGCATGAAACATGTATCCAATCTAGATAATCAACGATTATAGATCAGAGAGAGAAAACATATTACCATATACATTTTCTCTCCCCCTGTAATCTCCCCTCTATCTTGAAATGATGATGTGGATGAAATATATCTATTGAACAGCTTTCTTTTTTGTGCCAGTATGCTCAAGTCAATCCGAATCTACAGAACTGATCAACAAACTGCAAGTACAGTGAATGATTAGGGTCGTGTACCCATCCCGTGGGAGGGCGGAGCTCTAGCGAGAAAATTAATGAATTGAATGATTCGCTTACCTCCGGTACCTTTCTACAAGTCTCTTCCTCCTCCGTATTGACTTCTATTTGATCCTTTCGCTCCTAATAACCCATGCTCTTCATGATGTGGAGCTTAGCTTTCTTTTCAGTCCTTTTTTTTTTGTTTACTCTTTATGTTCATTTTGTTTTGAAATCATTTTCAGAGGGGGTATAAAGAGTTTTACAGATAGTGATGACAAAATGAGTTTCACAGATAGTGATGGCAAAAATAGAAATGGCGGTGGTAGAAAGGAGATCTGAATGAAGGAGGAATAGAAGGAGAGAATGTTTGAAAAAGAAGAAAGAGGAAGGAAGATGAAAAAAGAAAGAGAGAAGAAAGTAGCACAGATGGAAAACAAGAATTACTGGTACTATTAAAGGATAACAACAAAACAAACAAACAAACAAACAAACAAACAAGAAAACAACAAAACAAACAAACAAGAAAACAATAAAACAAACAAACAAACAAACAAACAAGCAAACACTGTGAGTGGAAAGTCAATGAGGAGAGAGAGAGAGAGAGAGAATGGGAGAGATAGAAAGGCAAGAATGTTGAAAATAAAGAGAGGCAGACAGAATGAGTTAGAAAAAAAAAGAAAAAGAGGAGATAGAGAGAGGAAGAGTGAGTAGAAAGGTACAAATGTTAATCATGGAAGAAAATATGTTAATAAGAGAGATGAGAGAGAAATTTTGCAAAAAAAAACACAACAACAACAAACAAACAAAGAGAAGAAAAGTTACAGTTCCACAATTCCACAAAATTCCACAACAGTTCCACAAAAGAGAGCAAAAACAAAGAGCATAATGTCAGCTGAGAACCAGAAGGGCGCTATTGCAATTTTGGGGGATATTGAGTTGTTGGTATCGGGTTGTAGAGCTTGATCTTCTCTATATCACGGTGTGTAGCACAAACCTCTGCCAAGGCCAGTGGGGTCACTGACATCACAGAATTCTGCATGCATCCTTGAAAAAAAAAAGTATGTATGATATGTATCCTGGATTAAAACCATGCTCTAGATCACCACTACACACAAAATCACCGTTCCTTTCACCAAAACCATGTCTCAAGAGTTGCATCAAAATCCTTTCATTACAAAATGCATATTGCATTGTATTATCTTTATAAGGCATATTGGCAGCGCATTATTAAAAGCGTATACTTTTGTTTGCTGATTTTTATATGCAATATCAGAGTATATTCAATTAAACATACAGACTGGTGTAAGCATTTCCCAAGGGCTACTGCAGTAAAGAACTGCGCAATAATATGCTGTATTTTGTCTTGTCTGTTGCGTGAAAACTTGCTGAGTGCATGCACGCTTTCTGAGCGCGCAAATGCTTGCTACAAAGTGCACGAACTCTCGCTACAAGTGTGCAAGCTCTTGCTAGAAGTGTATGTCACTCCTTATTTCATAGTGCAAAGTCCCCTGGCCTTCAAATGCTAGTAACAAGGACATAAATGAAAGCAAGATATTATTCAGAGGGGTGAAGGTTCAGGTGTGAGTTTCTTCAATTTGTCTCCCTCTACAAATGAAATTTGTTAAGATTGCAACTGCTGATCTGTAAATTAACCAACATGTTGGAAAAAGGAAGCGGTGGGACTCGAACCTATCATCTACTGCATTCTGGGCAGCGACACTACCACCAGGCTGTCCCTGGTTGCCGGCAGTGACACGATGAACATGGAACAAATACCCAAGCTCCGAAATTCTGGCATTGTTATGTTATGTAGTCCACGGCGGACAAGGCATATTACATGAAAGCAAGATATTATTACTTTTTCCAACATGTTTGTTAATTTACAGATCAGTTGCGATCTTAACAAATTTCATTTGTAGAGGGAGACAAATTGAAGAAACTCACACCTGAACCTTCATCCCTCTGATTAATATCTTGCTTTCATTCAAAATACCTTGTCCGCCCTGGACTAGCAAGTCCATAGCAAGGTCAGAATTTCGGAGCTTGGCCACGACTAGATGGAGATGTCTCCACGACCAGCGTCTCTGCAACCAGCTGGAGACTGGAAAGAGTCTCTGAAAAAAATTGAACATGTTTGATTCTCTCACAACTCCCTGGAGACACGACAACATTCCAGGAGAAGTTGCGGAGACATCGCAGAGATGTCTCCACGACCACTCCACGGGCAGGAAGACTCGAGTTGCCACCAGGTCGCCAATTAGTCTCTAGCTCAATGAGATACCCACTTTACATATACCTTAAGCACAGAGAAGAAACTTGAGGAATTGGTGTTTGTGGGAGTTGTATGGAGAGGGGAAATTAATCATTGCTTTTAAATACAAACAAGTAAGCGGCAAATCTTAAAAAGTTTATGACCATTAAAAAAAAAGAACTTATCAGAAAAATTGACTCATGGATCTGTATGAAACATCTGTAGAAACAATGAGCCTCCTCCTTTATAATTTCTGAACATTTGCATAAGATTTAAATCTCCTTGTATTATCTGCGCTGTAACAAGGTTTGATATTTCATTGCTCATTGATTCTCTGATCTTATGAACAAAATATCATGCCACTTTTTCTCAAAATTTCAGATTCTAGCAACGCAAAAGCATCCCCTTTTAAACTATTGGTCCAAACAGTCCTTCTTCATCTGTGAGTGATATCTGTTGCCGTAGAGAGGCAATTACAGTTTAGAGTACAATCATTTGCGATCATGAATTGGGGACTAATGCAGATCTCTGCTTCAGCTCTTCTTCAATACAGGTCTCGTTGATTGAAAGATAAGATGTCGGTAAAGACAGCCGAAGCTGTCGGTGGGTTGTGGTGGGACGCGAGGGTTGATTCATAATGGATCATGGGGGACGTGGCGCTCATTAAACAAAGTGGATTCTGCCAGGACTCGGGGTCCCGTCAAGCCATTAACTCGTAATCCCTGACCAT
Source organism: Diadema setosum (assembly GCF_964275005.1). Taxonomy (NCBI): domain Eukaryota; kingdom Metazoa; phylum Echinodermata; class Echinoidea; order Diadematoida; family Diadematidae; genus Diadema; species Diadema setosum. The sequence goes on along the minus strand of NC_092703.1, from coordinate 9,887,138 downwards.
TACAGTTCTGCTCTCCTTTTCATCTCGACGCGCTCGCACGAGAGAGATTCACCATTTCACTGACTCTGTTCCTCCTCCTCCCCTTTGTCTCGTCCACAAAAGGGCCGATTAGAAGCGGGGGGTACGAGACGAAGATTAATAAGTCAAGAGAAAATTGTGAATGACCCGAAGAATGGGTTGCTCCTTCCCCCTTTCAGCGGATCTGGGAATATGACTACTCATCTTCAATATCCATCTGCGCTGCATAATTTGCATTTGGGAAATTCACAAGAGATAATGGGGCGAAATGATAAGTGAAGTTTCCAAATTTGTGTCAAGGCCACTGTAACTTTCAGAGAAATCTCGCTGTTCATTTTCAAAATATCAAGAAAACATGCATATATTCCTGCAGGATCTCAATTCTTTTTTCCTCTCACTTTTTCTCCCTGTTTCATAACTGGTTTGTTGTTTGTTTAAAAATACATCATTAACTGCCCCCCCCCCAAAAAAAAAAGGAGAAATAAAATGTTACAAAATAAAAAGATGAGAGAAGAACAATTGAATCACATTTACAACTTTCATTTTATATTTCCATCAAACTAAAAGGATCTACATAGTGCAACATACAATGTACGTGGATTGTCTCTGCTTCCATTCAGAATGAAGATGCCGATCAGTCCGTTCAATCTGAATTCTGACAAGCTACTCACACTTATCAAATCGCTCTCAAGCAAACACAATAAGACAGCCAAAACTAATCATACGAGGCCTCGAAGAAGACAGAAACGAGTCAAAATGTGCCTCCATTCCCCTGATTGCTACTTAAAATGGACGTAGAGAGGATGAGACATTTCTTTTGCATGAGCATTGTTCCCATCATGCTCGCCCTGCAAAATGAATTCAATCGGCCCAAATCCAATCACATATATATATGCAGTTTAACAAAACATAAAGAAAGCCCAGATTTGCAACAGCACAATAATTTGATTGCTCCATTTTCTTCCCATATGTGGGCTTGATTGGATGACTTTATCAGATTGCACCTGAGTGTTTCTCTCACAAGCTATCAAAAGAAAACCTGATTTGGTTTCCTGAAAGATTCATGATTAAATGAAATCCTTGGAGGAAAACAAATTCAAAACTGCAAAAAAGAAAAGAAAAAAGAATTATCTAATTTTCAGAGAATAAAAAAAAAGAAAAGAAAAGATGTGTATGAAGGAAGAGTTGATTAAGAACAACTAGTAAAAGTCAAATTGAACAAAGTAGTGGTTTCGCAGTGGACTGTACATGATTTGGCACGCCGTACACCGGGGTACCTTGTAACTCGGGGTTTAGCGTTGTGTAGCACCATCTTGTGTCCATTATCATACAGTTGTGCAATGTCGTCATGGCGACTATTTTCTCATCATCATCAGCGCTGGCATAAATCGGCGCGGCAATAACGATCCAAACGCCAATATTCCTTCCATGTCAACTTTTAAACCGTGAAGATTACATCAGAGCATGTAAATGAGAGAAAAAAAGTTATTATTAGCATGCATATATTGTTGCATAATCACAAACAAGAAAACACTTTTGTGCAAAATAGTGCAAAATTGATTTTTTATACAAGTAACCTAGGGTACAATGCTGACAAAGAAATAAATAATTCAACAAAAAAAGCAAATTTTCATTTGGTATCCCAGGGTACCAAATACTGCATCACATTAACAATGACCCCTGGGATACTCCATAGTTGGTTCAACATTGAAAGGTGCTGCTGGGTTGGTTTAACCCATTGAGGACAGGCTGATTTTGCTACAACACGCATTTCCCATAGACACCTGCCCATATACTTGGGACTGGTCTTCAACGGCTTAAAGTGAAAACATAGTTTTGGTAAGGGTTTGAGAACCCGTCTGGCACCATTTCATGTTTGCGTGCAATATATCGAAAGAGTCTACAAAGAAACTTACCTGGCTGATGCGATTTGCCAGGATGATGAGTTGTTTTGGAGTATTTTGAGAAAAATAATAAAAGTTGGAAAACCGACTTTTATTCCGGAAGGATCCAGACTAACTCGGTCTCAGGGAAAACTCGACCCTATTTCAGACAATTTACACGCAGTTCATGATCGCCATATTCTACTGTATAATACCAAACGAGGCCTAACTGAACAGACAGGAAAGTGCGTGCTAATCCTGTACAAAACAAATTGACAGCGCGCGGTCCTCAAGCGTATACGCACATTACCTGAGTTGCTGAGACGCGCTGTCTTTGAAGTTTTTGTTGTTGTTTATCAAGCGTCTTTGATTGTTTTTAGAGGTGCTTGATAGGTGCACACTAATTTTGCATGTGCGCCAAAAGGTTTTTTTATGCGCGCGTTGTAACAACTCGGACCATTATGCGAGTAGCCAGAACGCGAAGCGCTAGATTATACAGGCCGCTCTCATGGTACAACACTGTACAATCCAGAGGGACAACCAATACAACTCAGCCCGCCGTCAAAGCGAGGCCGAGTTATCCCTGAGTCCGAGTTTAGCCTGACCCCGTTCGGGTAAGTTCTGAGACTGAACCTTTTTGGTTAATATTTCGCATTTTCGTCGTTACCTATCGAATCGAATATCTTGTTATTACAGCGTTATTCCGCACATTTCCTAGGCATACGTTCACATTTGGGAGTGAAATTTGACAACTTTTGTAGGCGTACCAGAACTATGTTTTGGCTTTAAGATGATTTCCACCAACTCGCCCAGCCACAGCAAGGAACAGACAGGTGGCCAGAACAGTTGACACGCAATTAACCCTTTCAGTGCACAAGGGTGCTAGATTGTAGTTTGCCTCGCTCCATCCTTGAAGCATCAGCAAGATTCTACCAAACTTGACCCGATAACAAGTTGGCCGACCCATGCTTTTGGGTGTGGCGATGTATATCTCAGACCTACATAGGAAGGGAACCTTCTACATGTCATGGTTTACTTTGTGAGTCCTGAGTTGCCTGTCTTAGTAATTGGGTCAGGTGTCCTAACGATCTGATGTACGTAGCTTGCCCTCTATGGGTGACATGTATGATGTTGCAGTACAAGTGCTTATTGTCAGTCCCCCCCCCCCCAAAAAAAAAAGAAAAGAAAAGAAGAAGCAGGATCTCTATTCAATGACTAAAGCAGGGTTGCCTTCTTGCACAGATCGAGATACAAACTTTGACAGACGTGAAAAAGTACAGAATGTGGCATACGCGTGTATCATTGTGTTTTTTTTAACAATCTGTGAAAGTATCTCCAACTTGGAAAATCCCAAATTTTCTCTTAAAAAGGGATAATAACTGCTTTTTAACCCGTTGAGAATGGACTGATTTTGCTACAATGCCCATTTCCCATAGACACTTGCCCAAGTCTACTCGAGACCCGTCCTCAACGGGTTAAGTGTAAAAAAGGAGAATCAACTCCTTCTAAAGTTTAAAGGTCTAGTACATAGCTTCCAGATACCGGTCCTCATCAAAACTGCAGAGAAATTTGGGGGTCCTGACAAATTGAGAACCACGAACACTAAACATGAATTACCCTCTTGTTTGCCTACCTTTCTTCCCCTTCTTTCTTTCTCTCTCTTTTGCTCCATCCTTTCCTTGCCCCCTGCCCCCCCTCCCCCCCTCCCCCCTCCCCCCCCCTCCCCCCCCTCCCCCCCCCCCCCCCCATCATGAGCAGGTTTATATCCTGTATGATGCATAATTAAGAGGGGCACCCGACTTGAAGCCTGCCCTCTTCAGGCAAGTTACTGCCAAGTCAAGGTTGCACATCAAAAAGGCCTAAGGTAAACAAATGACAACTCCCCCCTCCCCCCCAAGCTAATTTGGCTGACGATGAGGCATATCATCACGGTGTGTCTGTGGAATGACAACGGTTGATAGATCAGCAAAGGCTGTAATGTGTAGAGACTTCTTCACCATGAGTGGGTTTACCTCCATCCACACCTGTGTGGTTTGGTCTTCCTTTGCTTTCCACATAAAGGCTTGCACATCTACTGGCCCATGGGGCAAGTCAACATTTGTGACTGGGCTAGTAGTATGACACAATTCCAGAGAATTTCACTGACTACTGACCTGCAATGGACCTGTTGATGGTTTTCGAGTTTGATTGTCGCGGGAAAATTAGTAACAGTGGCTACGAACGCTTTCTGTTGCTTCTTTCGGGTTTTTACTGTCATGACAGCATTCGTGATCTGAGTAGCTGCTATCTCTACGCTAGTACATTTTCAATATCTTCAGTCAAGTCATCCCATCTTCCCTCAGGTGCATTTCCAAATACACCTCTGTGACATCCAAACCTTCCTCAACGATTGTCTAGGCTTCAGTACTTTTTCCTGTTGATTGCATGAATTCGACAAACTCGGCAAGTCGGTTTGCTGCACACCAGGTTCCCCTTCGAATCCGCCAATAGTTTGTGACAGTCATAATGGTGCCTTTGTGTTGTGTTTGAAGCCTTAAGCAGTTTGGGTATAATCATATCCCTAATGCCAGATAGAATGGTGAAAAAAAAAAGAAAAGATAATGGCAAATTATTGGCCAATTGAGGACAAAATGACTTGCTGTAGAACATGCATTTCCCATAAACCCCTGCCTGAGCATACCTGGGAATAGTTTTCAATGGGTTTTATAAGCACTCACTCTTTAGGGCTTTTTACACTTGTGTTTCTTAACCCCGGACTTTCTCTGACCAAGGACTATCGTTAGTCCCGTACCAATTTTTTCAGCTTTTTACACTGGCCAATTAGTCCCATACTATCTCTTGTCCGGGGCTAAGGAGAAATCTGACCTTTTTACACTCGTATTTCTTAGCCCCGGACTTTCCAAACCACATGAATATTCATGATTACGCTGTGCACTGTACGCGTACACGCACGCACCGGCAGCACTTGATTACCTCGTTTCTGATTGGTCAGTGGGGGTCGGACTTCGTCTCCGTCGCTTAGCCCCAGATTATTTTTTCGTTCTGTTTACACTCACTTGCTTGGCACCACAATTGCGGTGCTAACCCTGCTATTTTGCAGGGCCAGATAGTACCGGACTATCGGTGGGGCTAGCCCACTTTGGCAAAAACGAGTGTAAACAGAAAGTGGGCTAAGGATAGTCCCGTACCAACGGTGGGGCTAAGGCCCCCCCCCCCCCCCCCTTAGCCCCACCGTTGGTATGGGACTAAGCAAAAATTTACAAGTGTAAAAAGCCCTTTTGGTACCTAGAGATTTCCTGCAATGTCAACATCATGTCACTAAAGTATGTACCAAGGATCGTGCTAAATTTGTACAGTTTTTGTAAGGTTCAAACTTGCATATATTGACCATGCATACATATCCTAAAGATTGAACCCCTAGACTGAAAAGGGATACAGCGGTAATACAAACAAAAAGCAAACAGAAAGACACACGTTTTTGCGCACCTGTCCTCCAACCTCATGGTTACAGGTGGATCAATGAATTTCAGAAGGGGTAATATCAGGTGATTTCGGCTGTGAGAGGTCTATGCCTTTACAGTGCCCTCTGTCTGCATTCACTCTCTCTCTCTTTCGGTCAGCATAGATATCCTAAAAAAGTACTGGCAGTAACTGAATAGATTTAATAGATATCACCTACACATAATTCCATATTCACTTGATTTTTTTCCCCCCATTTAACTGTCAGGAACATGAAGGACTGCGACACTGCAAAATACTAGGGGTGGGGGCAGTTTAAAAGCATTTTGTCCAACAAATTTGTCAGACAAATTTGCTCTCAGCCAATCAGATGCAAGGATTTAAGTAGCTTATATCAGTTTGTCACAAAAAATATCTGACAAAATGCTTCATGAAATGCCCCCAGGTCAGTGTGCGTAATATGAATAAATAAAACTTGGATAAGTTATACAAGATGCCTGCCCAGGCAAATAAAAGGCCTTCAGAAATCAAATTAATAATATTTTGGCAGAACAGTAATGGGCATACATATTGCTGCTCTGAAACACTGCATAAATTAGGTGTTGTTCCTCACATGAAAAAAAAAAACATGGTTTATACACCCATGAGGAAATACGACGGAGCAGACTGAAATTTGAGAATGATCGCATCGGACGCTCCGCAGACTGAGTCAGCCAGCGACATCGATACCGCGGGACGCGCGGATCCAAAGTTTGAGTCATCTTCAGCCGGCGGGGCTTTCCATGGAAGACAGGATATTTTGACATCCAGAGATATGACAAGCAAGTCCACAATATTGCCTCCGGAGAATTATTGTGACAATACTGAAAAGAAAACACCACGAGACAGCTTCTCATGCAGATTTCTTCATCAAGGAATGAAAGTGAAATAGAAAGACAATACCGTACTAATAATAGTGGCTTCAAGGACATTCTCAAACATTTGTTTTATGGAAAAGACAATCTAAATTTAAACTCAAGCCCTATACCACAAAAAAAAGCAAAACAAAAAAGGAAAAACTGTGATATCAATTTCAATGGTAAAGGCCACTTGATGGTTATAACATTGGCTGCAGCAATATTCATCAGTACTTGTAACAGCATATGGTATAGGTTACTACTTCAAACAATATCCACCTTTAGCTGAAAGTGAATAGGTGAAACATGAAAATCTCAACAGGTCCATTAACACGCAAGAAAAATGGAAAGTTGAATGGCGTTTCGAATCGCATTTCAACTTTCAATTTTTGTTCACACGCAGAAAAAAAAATCGAAAGGAATTGCAACTGGAATCACGATTCAACTTCAGTTGTTGTTTTTTTTGCCCATTCACACGCAGAGAAAAATCATGCTCCTTCCAAGGACAATCTCGAATATGATTAGTATCAACGACATCATCTCCCGCATACTGTGGTCTTTGTGCCAAGCAATACTGGTTCCACGTTTTCTGCATCCTTTAAAGAATTTGAAAAGAAAACACACACCAACAACAACTGAATATACATGTAGGAATCATAGTGGCATTTTAATCATTTTCACCATCTTTTACTAAACATGGCACAATTTCTCTATAACTTTGCTGTGATATCAGCACATGCGTGCGTAACACATGGAAGACAGTCTCCAAGTTCACATCAGATCCTGTGTTGAGGGGACATAGCAGTCACCGGAGATCTTATCTAAATTTTTTCGACTGACCATTCACACTGCTATCTCAACTGTCCCCTGAGCTGCGGAGGCAATCGGGGCTTGGGGGCGGCGGCTATGCCACTTGAAACAAGACATTGCGCATTCGCACATTTGATGAATACAGCCGGACCATTAAATTACGCAACAAGTCACTCTCCCCTCCACATTTTGTTCTCGAACTTGAATTGCTTCCCGGGGACAAGGGGTGGAGGGAAGGTGGACAAATCCCAGTGAGCATTCTCATTATTGTTTTTGAGGATAAAGTCCCACCGGACAGGACTTTCGCCATGCTGCGGGGACTAATGTGAACGTGGAGAGTATACGTAACCACTAGGCACTGGACTCGCCCCCCCCCCCCCAAAGAAAAAAAAAAAAAATGAGTCCAAGGGGAGTCCCAGGATGCAGGAACTATCATCTTTTCATGATAAACTAGAGAAGCACTCTGAGAGCGTAGACCTCTGCCAAGAAGCTCATTTCCACCACTGATCTTGTTCTTCCATTCTACTCACACATGCATGGTGAAAATTGTCCCATTTCCCAATAACAAATCCTTTTGTTTACATCATCAGCTTCCAGCTGAGCAGCACCTTGCCCGCTGAGCAGAGTATGCACTCTAGTGTGCCAATGCAAACCTCAAATACGTGCAGCCTGAACTCCCAAATTCACTGACCCTACCTTCAAAAGGATACAAAAATTCTTCAAAAATCCATAAAAAATTCCCGAATCACTTACAAAATATACTCATTCTGTTCTTTGTGTCAATATCAACCTTTCCTGCAAGTTTCATCAAAATTCGTTCATAACTTTTTCAGTTATTTTGCACACAGACAAACAAACAGGAATGAAAACGTAACATCCTTCCTTGGTGGAGGTAGATATTGGCAAATTCTGTTATTGTTGAAATTCTGCAAATGAAACATTTGATCATAATTATGAACAACAAAGGCTTCACATAAAACATTTCCCCCATTTTTTGGCTCCACCTAATGAAACACTATGAATAATATGAATATAATCCAGAGAGATACAGCATGAAACTCCAAAAATTAGAGTTGTGAGAATTGATGGGTTAATATAAAGTGTTTCTTATCTTTATACATGTATGTACGATCTGGAACACTGGAAAAAAAGGAAACAAAGGACCAAAGACCCTTAAAGAAAAATCAACAAAAATAGGTGCAGCTTTGCTCTTTCTCTCAACGAGCTTTCACTAAAACGTGACAATTTGCTCCAGGCTAATGGAATTAAGAAAATTGGTGCTAGAATTTTGTCTCTTCTCTCAGACATTTTTTTTTTTCCCCTTGATGGTGTCTTAACAGCGACTCCTTATGGAGCACAAAATTTTTTAATGCCTTCTTCCCCTTGAAAAATGAAAGGCTTTTTCTATGGAAGCTAGAAAAGGCATGCAAGACGGCAGTAACGCGATCACGCGATAAAAGGGTTCAAGGTGATAGATGTTGGATAAAAAGGGGGATAGTTGTGACTTATTAAGACAGTGATGCTGGTGGTAGTGGTGGGGGAGGGGTGGGGCTGGGCTGGATGTGGTGTGTTATTAGATAGATTGGTTTTTGTCTCTCCTTACGTGGCAAGACTGCAGCGACGATCGCAAAGGGGGCGATGTCCTACAAGTAGCCGGATCAATTAACCCAGATGTTCTCGGTCAAGGCTGAGTGTATCCTTTTCCTCAGGTAAAGAGAGATCGGCAGTTGCACAATGGGGGAAAGGAAGGGTAGGGAAAGGGATGGTTGATTCCTCAGTGGATAGTATCCACAAAGGACTAAGACTCGAGTGTTAATTTGTTTTGTGCCAGGGTCATTAGATGGTGTGTGAAATGCTACGGGTTTTTCTGTGCCAATCTGCCTTCAAAGCGCTCTAGTAAAGTTGATGTAACTCTTTAACTCCAAGGAGTAAACCCCCTGTGCGCCACATTATTCTGAGACTGCAAAGCATGAGTGCCTTGGGAAATCATTCTGTTTTTTCAAAGCTGCATCATTTTTCATAGAAGCATTTATGTTGGAAAAGCAGTGCAGCATGTAGAGAAAAGTCTAAGCTTTGCTGTGATATACACTTGTAAATTCTATGACAAAGATATGGTTATTTTTCTTGCAAATAACCAGTATTCATATCATATCCCCAAACAGACTGCAAAATTGTATTCCCGGCCATGATTTCACACACATTCATGAGATTTACTTAAAAAAAAAAAACCCAACAAAACCCAAAGGGTGACTGCTCTTTAATCGCCACGCATCGCAAAAAAAGAAATAACCTTATTGTTATTTTAAAATACACACATTCCCATACCTAGATGTTCATAAATCCGAAAATGAAATAAGTTTGTACATCTGAACATTTGTGACTTTATCCTGAAGGTTCGTTAATCCGAAAATGATAAGTAGGTGCGTACTAATGAACCTTCAAAATTGCAAACTTTATTTTCTTTGGGGATTACCAAACCTTTGGAATAAAGAGATTTTTTTTTTTTCCAAATTTGTAAACCTTCAGATTGATGAACCTCATTTCATTTTCGGATGAATAAAGCTTCGGAATGATGAACCTTATTTCATTTTCAGATTAACAAATCTTCTGAACACCAAACCTTATTTCATTTTCGGATTAATGAACTTTCAAAAAAATATAAACTTCTGACTTATGAACTGTAACCAGTATTTCTATGTGTTTGTCAAATGTCCATCAAATGTTATTTGGCAAAGATATATCAATTACCTCTCTAAACTGGTAGTAGGACTAAGTAATACATGGCAATACAATGCATATCACAGGAAGAAAGAATGCTACCACATGAAGAGTTTGTTTGCAAAAACCGATAAGTCCATATCTGTCAAATGGAGATATTTGCCATTAAAGGTCAAGAAAAATAAAGAGAATAATAAGAAAATTTTTGCTTCTTTTGACCATAACTTCAAAAATGTACCTTTATATGTAGAGAACAATATATCATTTAAAAAGAATTATTTTGTACTTTATGACAGAGACTGTACTTCAAAATCTTCAAAAATGGACTTATCGGTTTTTGCAAACAAACTCTTCACATAATTACTGCACTTCAGCTTATACTATGTACAGGTACATATACACTGTACAATGTGTACTTGTAAAGCTATGGATTTGGCTTTAATACAACTAAATTCAGGCATGAATAAAAGCTCGGTTCAGTTTATTTCATCTTAGCACAGAACTTGCTTCAGCCAATGGCTGTTCTTCCGCTGGTCTGTGCCCAATAAAAACACATACATCACTATACATTGTACAATAACAAAAATAACAATACAAACAAAACCAAAAATACAATACATTGATTAAAATACACAAAGATGTCAATGGGCTCTGCTCAATGTTCTTCAATCCAGTACAGACCATAGAATCAGGCTTTTTTACTGTATGGAGACTTCATTGAAACATGGGAGGATTGCCACAGAAGCAAGCAAACAAACAACACAAGCAAAATAAAAGTAGTCAGTGACTGCTGCCCTCTATTTTGAGGGTTGTCCCAACTTTAGCCGCCAGAGTGTAGCAGTCACTGCCCTGCTTGATCGGGCAGACAGCCGTAATACACCCACAGAAAGCTTGGCACGGGCACTAAGCCTTTTTTGTGGCAAGGGGTCGAAAAGTGGATCAGAGAGGATTGACGGATGAAATGACAGCTAAAGAACATTTAAAAAAAAATGGCAAAGTACTCGCATAATCTGACCATTTCCAGAGCAAAAACTCAACTGTAAAGACACGGTGGTGACAGACATTCCCCAACGAGGTCAGTGACATTTATGGTGAAATATGGCAGAAAAAAAAAATGAAAGGATAAAAACACCTCTTCATATTTTGACACTGACCTACTTGGCTATGAACCATGTCTATTGCAGACATGAAGGCTAAAAGTCATAGAAAAGAAATTGTGGAAAAGGTAGTCACGTGGAAAATGCCTTTACAAAGTAACAAACAGAGAGATATAATAAAGATATACAGTATGTCCCCAAAAATTACAATCAGATTTACGCATTGATAACTTTCAATATGATTAAACTGTCAGAATGTTATTTCAGGGTCTAAAAACATAACATCTTACCTACATTTTGCTGAAAATTCCATTCAATTTGGTTGAGTGGTCGCAGAGAAATGTGGATAATTGTAAAGCTTGTCATGGGCCCGTTTCTTCCAAGTTTAGCCCTCGCATGCTCTTGGAACTGCAGGATGAACTGATTTTGCAGTAGCACACTTCCCATCTAGACACCTGCCCAAATATACTCAGGAATAGTCTTCAAGAGGTTTTATGTTAACTCTCTATGTGCCACGGTGTAAACCCCCTGTGTGTCACATTATTGTGAGACTTCAAAATAGTCATACTTTGGCAAAACATTCTGTCAGTCAAACCAATGGAACTTTTATAAATTTCTGTTACCCTGTGAATATAATGAGCAAATTTGTATAGAAAATGCCAAGCATTACTTTGATGTAAATTGTATGACAAATCTATGATTGTTTTTTCTTTCAAACGACCAGTAGCTACATTATTGAAGAGACATGACTATTTCACACAAAACTGTTGCAGAAACTTAGAATTTACTCGCAAATTAAGTAGGAAACACCACTTGATAGTCAATCACCACATAAAATGCAAGCTACATGTGACAGGAATGGAATCGCGAGATACGCGTTCATTGCATTCATTCATTTGGCCATTTATTGACCGGTTTTGGCGGGTTTGTGCGTTTGAACATAATATGCGAAGTTGGCGCGCTGTCGACTGAGTCGGGCGTGTGAACGTAGCACACAAAAGAGTTAAACAATCCACAAATCGCATATTTACTGCCTTCCAAATGTAAAAATGAAATCTTTGTCTCCACGCGTAGCTCAGAAACAAGATTGGGCAAGCAGAGCAAAGGCGTGGCCCTACCATGAAATGCGGCCAAGCGGCCTGCAGCTATCGAGTTTTGGCTCAAAACATACATCGCTCTGTCAGTGTGATTATTTAATGAAACCTTGAATTACTCCAGAGATGTAGAAGTAGAATGTTAAAAAGGTTTAACCACATCGGATATCGCTTCCCCTTGAAATTGAGCTTGCAGAGTTAGGCATAGACATCAAATTCATTCTATTATGAGTGCATGCATTAAAGGCATTATTTACCATTTGCAGATGAACCAAAACCCAAGCTTTAGTGCCTCAAAATAGTTTTAAAATTTGAGTTAGGGATAGAAACAACCACTGTAAACATTTTAACCAGTACAATCAATGTTAAGTATTGATAAATATACAAAATGTGAACAATAGTTATAATGACTTATTTGTTTCTAGAATAAACCATTTACAGTTCCAGTTTATTGAGAAAAATAGTGATATCTCATTACATTTTAGGATTTATTGCAAATTTTTTATATGGTAGGATGTTTTGTGATACAACTGACCTACACAATACGCATCAAATGTGATAACTCGAACATTTTTAAAAAATCACTGCTCCCAAAGGTAAACAATACTTTTAAAGGATTCAGTTTCTAAATCATTTCCATCTGTAAATCAAATTTGGACTGTAGTTTGAGAGGAATGATGCTTACTTTTAATAAACTTTTTGATGTTTCAGGGAATAAAAACTAAAAAACAACAAGAGCAACAATCTGAACAAGCATTTTCATCTCATACCATATCTGGAAACTACCACGGGAATATGATGTACTACTGATCAACTTATTGACAGGAATTCATAGAAGTAAATTTCTTTGTGTGAATAAAGTCTGTTCAGATAGGAAAAGTGATGGTAAATAAAACATTTTGCCATTTAAAATGTGATCACTTCCAACTGATTTGTTTCAGTACGCTTACACGCCACATACATGCCGGGATTAGAGTCAATACTCTTTTCGCTTGTTTTAACATAAAGGAATAGCACTCAACTCAAGAAATTTGTGCAAAATTTAAAAAACCCCAGAAATATATGGCATATAAAGTAAACCCACATGCCTCCTCCATTGTTATGGCTTCTGAATCTATTCTCTGTACATTAATTTCCTGCCCGAGATGTTGGTTCCCTCAGATGCCAGAACCTTGTGTATTAACTGACATCATTTACTTTAATACCTCTTGAGACTGATGGTTCTAATAAGATGATTGCTTTAGGCAAGTGAAAAATGAGTATGCTCTCTCTCTCTCTATCAGAGCTACGTGCAGACAATTCTGAAAGCGCTTCTTGTCACGGGGGAAATATGAAGCCCTTTCCAAACAACGACAGTGAACCCGGAACATATTCTTGTGGATAATCATCTTTCCCCACCCCACCCCCTCCCCCCATTTACCCTCCAAACCTCCATTTCAAATAAACCAGAGAACCCAATTGATATTCTGCTCATGCAAAGTTAGCTGCATTTCATTTCAATTCATTTCATTTCATTTCATTTCATTTCATTTCATTTCATTTCATTTCATTTCATTTCATTTCATTTTGTTTCGTTTCACTTCACTTCACTTCATTTCATTTGGCTTCATTTCACCTCATTTCATTTAAAGTTTCCACACAAATTACATTTGTATCATACTTCCAGAGATTAATAAATAGTAACAAATATTTGAAAATTCAGAGAATACAGACTTTGGATAATATTTCAATTATTACAAAAAGGGATTTAAATCAGTCTAGACTATGTTACATTTGTATTGGATAATTAGAATTATGTGTGGGGGAACCTACAGAAAAGCGGATGTTTGTGGGGGTAAGTCGACAGAGAAAATTCAAACACAATCATTTTAACCTGTTAAGAACTAGTCCCAAGTATACTCCGGCAAGTGTCTATGGGAAATGCATGTTGTAGCAAAACTGTCAGCCAGTCCTCAATGGGTTAAATACACACGCATGCATTATGCACTCAACATGGGGCAGTAACAAGTACACTTGTAAACGGACTGTATCCTTTTATTCTAAAATATAAATAAATTGGAAATCAAATTTCTATATTTTCTTCTTTTCCTAACATGCAAGAATTGCTGAAAAAATCTACCAAACTAAGGTAGTTTGGAGAGAGAGATCACGCTCCATGTTTTCTGTATGATCAATTGGAGCTCGCACTGAGGACCAGCACAGTGTTGTCGACACGTTGTTCAAGAAATTAAATCGTGCTGCCGCTGTTTGAGTTTTTACAGTTATAAGCAAGGTACATGTATGTAAGGTTGAAGTTCATCTCTTAATTACTGGACAGGACAGAAGCTATAGGCTTCTGTGAAAGATAGTGGGCTTGTGTCTGCATTGAATCACAAACTTCACAATTATCAAAGTACTTTGTGAAACTGAAACGTGTATTTAACCCACTTTATTCTCCTTCTATGCTAAGAAATCCGAAACTTTATAAACAGAAGATAATTGTCAGACAGTCACTGATCTACCAATGAAGGCCACCGAAGTACAGTCCACTTGCTTTGACACCAACAGTGTAACTTATAGTCAACTCAGGGGATAGCCATTTAGAATGTCGACTGCGTCTTTAATTATCCAGAATTCTTGGGGCTGAGCCCACTAGTCATTGGAATCACGCAGGATCGGCTCACGGCTTGTCAATTAAGTCTCCTTGGTCAAATTCAACCATATCTTGTGGCATTGGCATCGGTCTATCGGGCAGGATATGTCATAATTAAATCAACACTCGGAGGGGATTATGCACTGACATGTAATCTTCGGAGGACTCGGCGCAATTTTACCCCCATTCCCTCTCGCAGACTTCATATCAACCACTTTGCATTTTCTTTGAAATGGGATATGAAAACTTAATTGGATGGCTTGACGAAATCCAAGTGGTGAGGGCCACAGACTCACATTGATAAACTTGCAAGCTGCGTAAAAATTGTACTTCCACATCGGAGTAATTAGCAATTGTTTTAGTGCAGTCTTCATGATACATACATGTATTGATACAAATTGTTGGTCTTAACTAGAGTTCTCGGTCTTTCAATCCTCCAAAAATTCTGGATTAGCACTTTAATCATGATGATTAAAACACAGCAATGCAGCTAGATATCTTAACCCTTACATTGCAGGAGTCTCAGCTATCTCCAACTGATTCTGATGGAAACTCATGGATGGGGCCTGCTTCTTGGCAGAGAAAGGGTTAATGGCAAATCTCTGGTAAGCCAGCCAAGTTCTGACCACATGCATCACATGATCATGCTATACATCCACTGGAATCATTACAGCAAAGTGTCAAATTTTGGCTATCAAGAAAAAAAAAGAAAGAAAAGAAATGAGACGAACTTAATTTAAATCTGGAAGTGAAATTTTAAGGGAGTATCTCATGACCACTATAATAACTATCTTCTTCTTTGTTTGTTGAAAGCTAGCCCCTTTTGCAATATGATCACTACACGTGATCTCTCGAGCAATTCTGAGATACTGAGTATCACATGTGCATCACATTGTGTCAATCTTTTTAGATATCCCACGGTGCTTTGAAAGTGAAAGCCTGCTGCGGAGCTTGACTGTTATTTATGCGCACCAAAGTATCCTTAACTGTTTATAGGAACTGTCAAAACATTTTTATGTTACTCTGACAAGATGGCTCGTGCAAACATCATAACCTCGCTAGTATTCATCAGAATCTCTTAAAGGGTATAATAACTGACATTTGATATTGGAGAAAGATTTGATGACAACTCGGCAGAGGTTGCTGTTTTTTTATCTTCTGAGAATTTTAATTACAGGAATCACAAACCGAGTGACAGGCTGGTAAACATTACGTGCCAGTTGGTGGCCACTCATCCACATGGTCTCCATGGAAACGGATGAGTCAAATATATACACACCAGAGGAGCGCATCAATGGCTGCCTATCATTTGGTGCCTCCCAGGGCACACACAGGGGTGCCTTTCGCTCATCAATACAAAGTGGGCCCTAACAGATGTCGGGAGGGGTCCGAAACCCAATCAAGTCTAGTGTGTGTTTGGCTGAACATCTTTGTGATTGGCGACACTGCCTCCGAGAGATGAAGCAAGAAGGAGAAGAACAAGGATGATAAAGAAGAAGAAATAAGAGAAGAAGATGAAAAAAAAAAACCTGTCATACCCTGGTAGGGGTTTGCTTCTTTCATGCATACTGGAAGATCATCATAACCGCTCAGTGCGGAAAGTGCGACAATTTCAGAAATTGGGCTACCCTCTGCGTCTGGCCATGCAGATAAATGCTTCTGACTTTCTAACCATTTCTTCTCTTCTAAACCTGGAGGTACTGTAATGCGAGGAATGTTTGTGTGCACTTTAATTTTGCAAATTTCAGGAGAGCCAAGATTCGCGAAACTAAAATGCATGCTAAAGTTCTTGCCTACACTATATGCATTGACTGCCATTGGCAATTTGTTAAGATTTCACGCAATGAACAAGACTGTCGGCTCCGATTCACAAAAATTTCATGCCGTGAATATATCACGTTTTACCGTACTGTAAAGGGCTTTTGAAGTTTAAAGGACAAGTGCACCCAAAATATAATATGTGTGGATTGAGTGATTGCAGCAATACTGGTAGAAGGCATCATTGAAAGTTTGAGGACAATCAGATAATATGTGTAAAAAGTTTCTATTTCCTATTCAAAGTTTCAGTGCCGCCATTGCTGGATGAGAAGACTACAAACAGTTTGCACTATCACCCCAAGACAATGATATAAGAAAATAATTATAAATGGTATTCAACATATTTTCCTATTTCTAGCAAACTGAAAGAGTGCTTAAATTACCTCTTTCAGAAAGCAGTAGGAACAATATTACCCTTTATAGCATGTGTCAGTAATAAGTCAAAGGAATATACACTTTTCTTTAAGAATGTAATTTCATGGAATTCTCTCTATCAATTTCTTTATATCATTTTATATGCGTGACACTACAAACTATGGTCGTCTTCTCATCCAGCAATGGCTGCACAGAAGCTTTAAAGATTCATAACTTTTGAAAGGATTGTCCAATTTTCCTAAAACTTTCACTGATCAATGTGTTTTACAAATATTGGTGCATTCACTGGGTAAATATTTGGTTGAACCAGGTTGTTCTTTAAAACTCATCTTCCTGCTCCATACTGGGGTGGGCGGGGAGAGGGGAGACAAGGTGAGGCAGAAGTGAAAAATTCAAATAATACATCATCTTACTTTGAAAACTGCCCTGCAATGCTGTTCATATACACCCTACAAATTATGCATAAGTTTAAAAAAAAAATTGAGAACCTTCCTTCTCATATGTACTCTTTACTCAACAAGTGATATAAAAGAAATATGAAATGTCTGACAATGACATTTGAAGCATCTGCCTTCATTTTCTATTTCCGGACCAAGGAGGATGGACTCATCCCTTCTGCAAGATAATGAGATATGAGCAGGTTTTGGACATGTATAGCACAAACAGAACCATTGACCTTTCTTGCGTCATAGGATTTGTCACTAAAATTAGGGGCACAAAGAAAATATGGCATCTTCAATGTCACATTATTTAGAGAAACAGCTCAAAAACATCACAACCTTGTGGATGCAACAGTGTACCAGTAAAAGAAAAAAATAAAGCAGGATGTGGTACTCTTTCACTTTCCACATTACATGATAGATATAGAGCAAATAAGTTTTAAAACACTGTAAACCTTATGTCAGTCATAACTTCTTCTTCTTCTTTTTTTTTTTTTTTTGGGGGGGGGGGGGGGAGGCAACCAAAATAAGAAGAAAATATATTTCAATGGGTTATGCAATGAGTCAGGTGCATTGCTATATCAGTGCATAAACCAATTATTGTTATAGACATACTGAAGTTCCCCAGTTATGGCTGAAATAGACATCAACATAAAAACAGTACCCAAACAGAACACAACAATATAATAGGTATAATTATATATCTACAAATATATTGCCTTCAAGCTGGCATTTACATAAATGATGACACTGTGAAACAAAACATTCCAAAAATTAGATCAGATAGACATGAAATATTAAAATTTGCAAAGGTTGATGTGTAATCAGAAAATAGTATCTTATGGTCAGTCATATGAACATTATGAGATGATATGATATATATTACATATGTACAGTCGTATATGAGGTGATGGCTTCGATGCATCACAAATCTTCACTGATTTGCAAACAATCTTTAAAAGAAATGAAATGAAAAAAAAAATGGAATGGAATGGAATGAAATGAAATGAAATGAAATGAAATGAAATGAAATGAAATGAAATGAAATGAAATAAAATGAAATGAATTGAAATGAAATGAATTGAAATTAAATGAAATGAAATATTTCATTATATTTCATATTTCATTATGACAGAGGAAGTCATCCTGTCATATTTTCACATCATAATCATCATGTAGAGAGAAGTGTGGTGATCTAGCAATGATGCCTGAAAAGACTTAGACTGACTTTGCTGAAATACTCGGCCAAAAGTGTGACTTTTATGATAGCTCTGTGTACACACCATCAATAGAACTGTCAGGTCTTTGCGTCATTGCTACCACACATTTGCTTAAAGGTGCATGGTCCCGGTGTTCTAGTCAAATGTGTATGCGGGTGCACGGCGCAAGTTTCCTATAGAGACCTATGCTATCGACTTCCCTTTAGTGCTTACGCTGTAGTCCACTTCCCTGAGTCCGAAGAAGTCCGATCCACTGTAGTCAGTGGTCCGATCACAGTTCGGCTCATGATTCGGCTGATGGGGATGACAGCTTTAGCATACTTCTTTTGTGATGTCATAATAAGAAGCACATATGCACACACCCTGGCATTACTACAGACTGCATGATGCGCAGAGAAGACAATGAAGGCAACGTTACTTAGCAACACCTACGCGCTTTACTCTTGATGACAGCTCAACTTCGGCAATCTTCGTATCAATGCTAACGGTGATTGGCAGTATCATCAACAGCGCCCTCTACACTACCGGGACTACTATGCACCTTTAATTTGGGTTGTGACAGATATCACTGTTTAAAGAAAATGAGTGATTTTGAACATTTCTGTGGCTTCGGGTCATTATCATTTCTGATCTTGTGAAGCTTATTTGCTCATTGGACTCTACATTATTTTTACTGCAGTCAATGCCAGCATGAAGTGGTTTTTCACATTAGAATAGTGTCTATTTAACTGCAACCCATCGCTCATGTGAAACTGAAACCCCAAACTGCCAAATCAATTTTGCAAAGACATCAAATTTGTCAGGTGCACAATGGTACGATAAGTTTGCAATATTTGTGACTGTATATTTCGTCTCTATTTCATTGTAAAAATATTCTCACAGGGGCATTTCACCAAGTAATTTTTTGTAAGTGATTTTCACTGACAAATTTACCCTCAGCTAATCAGATGCAAGAATTTTAGTAGCTTAAAACAGTTTCCTGAAGCAATCAAAAAGGGATGCAATATACTATCATGATTTCAAGAGCAACAAACTTTTTACTTCTTTCTCCCTCAAAGTTCTAGTACGTGTATTTTCAAATTATTTCACATGGACAGCACAATCATATTTTGAGCTCTGTATTACATTGTCATACTCATTGCTCAGTGGCCACACACGTCTGATAGCTCATCTATAAGAATGCTAGCTGTACAAACATAGTTCATATTACGAGAATCACTACAAATTGATGTGCAGTTTTGTATCACCACACATTCTTTTCTTTTTTTTTTTTTTTTGATTGGCACATACAAACCTGGTCCAGCAAATGAACAGGTTTTTTTTTTTTTTTGCATCTATGGCCTCCTCATTGTATTAAAGTCATGAGTAGTGAAAATAAGAATGCACGTAACTTTTTTTATTTGGGGGTGGGGGAGGGAGGGATGTAGCAAGAATTAAATCCTCCCCATCCCCTTCTCTGCTTCTTCCCCCCCCCCCCACCACCCCACCCAAGTCTTGTTGCAAAGTGGCTACGTGCTGCAAACAGCACACACTGGGGATGCTTGGTTGTTGGGAGGCAAGGTGACACTATTGCACGGAGTCACGCCGGGAGATCACTTTCGAATAGCGGCAAACTAGATAGATCTCACTCTCCCCACAACCCGCGACCTTCACGCTCTGGTTTCGAGAGCGAGACAAACAAGACGCTGCAGGGAGGGCAGTATTCACACTCTTTTTAAACGAAGTGTTGAAGGTCTCACAAGCTACCCATAGATAACAAGACCTGGCAGCAGTCCATGTGTTATCGTGGATGGACATAAACCTCTATTTCAGTAATATTGACTGAATGACATTCAGAAGAACTTCACCATGTTGAGTTAAAAGAATGGAATCAACAAGAATGCAAACATCAAAGGACAAGTTGACAAGTAAGGATTGAGAGAATGTAGCAATATTAGTAGAATACATCATTGACAGTTTGAGAAAAATCAGACAATCCATTCAAAAGTTATGAATTTTTGAAGTTTCTGATTAGTCACGGCTGGATGAGAAGACTACTATAGCTTGTGATGTCACATGAGTACAACAATATAAAGAAAGAATAAAGAAAATTCAACATATTTCCATTTTTCTCACATAACAAAAGAACGCTTAACTTCTCTCTTTCAGAAGGCAGGGGGAATAATATTACCCTTAACATACGTCAATAACAAGTCGAAGAAATGTGCACTTTATTCAAAAAGTAAAGTTTTGTGAAATTCTCTTTTTATTTTCCTTATAATCGTTGTACGCATGTGATATCATACACTGTAGTAGTCTTCTCATCAAGCAGTGACTGCGCAGATACTTTAAAAATTCATAACTTTTCCCCAAACTTTCACTGATGAGTTCTACTAATATTGTTGCCTTCACTCAATCCACATGTATATGTGAAGGTGGACTTGTCCTTTAAGCTGTTTGTTTTCAAAGTGATACAAATGAGAACCCTCCCCTTCCCTTCCCCCCAAAATAATAGATAATAATTATCCTATGTCCTTGAGCTGCATCACACAAATGATCATAAATTGAACATACACATTGTAATTATGCAAAATCGTACCTAAGTGTTCACAACACTTGCACAATTATATGACCTTGAAGCTCAATGGAGAAATGGTCTCAATTGTGTCAACTCAGTTTTACAAATGCTGATGTATCTTGAACATAAGTATGAAGAGGGGAAACAAGTACTATAATGTACAGTGTACTTTAAATGACCCCTTGATCTCAACACATGAGCCTGATTCAAATACAGCCCGACCGGACGCCATCTGACGAGTGCCAAATCACTTGCCCGACTTTGATTTTTACTGGTCCCGGGCAAGCAAGCACTTATGCAGCCCCTTGTCTTTAGTCTTCACTATATATAGCCTCTTTTCTCAAAGCGCACTTTTCCAGAGTGTGTGCCTTCTCTCCAATATTTAGATAGGTAAATAGAGAGTCCATTTGAGCTGAGCATATTCATCATTTTAAAGCGTCAAGTCTGCTCTTTCAGAATCTGCCCTTATATGAAAATCGCTGTCTGGCGACTTTTTGTTGGTTTTGTGATGCAGGGTCACATACACTCTCTATCTATCCATCTTTTCCTCTTTCCCCATATCTTTCTCTCTCTATCCTTCTATCACTCTTCAATACTTCAGCCTCTTCTTCTCATTCTCTCTATTTCTCACATAACTAAAGAACGTAAAAGAACGTACATATATTTCTATATATTTCTATATATTTCTATTATATATATATTTCTATATATTATCTATATATTTCTATTATATTTCTATATATTTCTATATATTATATATCTCTTCTGCACTTACACATTCTAGTAAATTATATCAATATCTTATACTGTCTCTCTCCCTCTTTATTTATCTACCAATCAAACTACCTGTACTTTTCTCTCTCTCTTTATCTCTATATATCTCTCTCTATAAATATATATCTCTCTTGATGTGTCTCTCCAGCCTTTCCCTGTACATACAGGCCAGTTTAATTAGATCCTCGCTGCTTACAAATGAACTCAAACAGAGATGTGGGACAGGGGTGAAGAAGCTGGGCTACGGAGCCCCCAAGGAGCAAACAAGGCGATGCCCGAGCTATTAGCCATCGGTCTTTGCCAGCTGGGTGACTGTATGCACACCGCCTAGCGGACTTCTGCCACGGCAAAAAAACACCTCGGGGAAGATTTCTCAAACAGGACAAGAAGTAGAATCCTCTTTAACTCTTTACGTGCCATGGTGGAAACCCCCTGTGTGCCACATTATTCTGAGACATTAATGTAGTCTTGCTCTGAGAAAACATTTTGTTTTTTTCAAATCTATGTAACTTTCATACATTTCTGTTAAAGCTGGACGTATAGTGAGCAAAGTTGTAGAGAAAATACCAAGCTTTGCTTTGATGTAAATTGTATGACAAGTCTGTGATTGTTTTTCTTTCAAATGACCAATAGCTACATTACTGCAAATGCAGGACTTTTGCACAAAGATAGTGACAGAAACTTAGAATTTACTCTCAAATCCAGTAGGAAGCACTGCTTGATAGTCAATCACCACACAAAATGCAAGCTACACTGTTGTATATGCGAGAGGAAAGGAAATGAGAGAAAAGCTTTCATTGTACTGTGGCATTTAGCGATTTATCGATCATTTTGAAGGGGTTTGTGCGTTTGAGCAGAATATGCAAAGTTGGCACGCCGTCGACTGAGTCCGACATGCGAACGTGGCCCATAAAGAGTTAATGTTACCTTACACAAAATCTTCAAAGCCAATTACTTTTGTACATAGAAAATACTACATATATCTTATCTCTTTCCATATATATAATATATATATAATATATATACTGTACAGTATATACATATACATATATGTGTATGTGTGTGTGTGTGTCTTTCTGTGTATTTCATATGTTTCACCTTTCTCTCAAATTAACAGTCTCTTTAATTTCTACATAGTATGCATTCACATGTGCTTGTTCTTTGCACATATCAGTATACAAATTCAGTGTTCTAATATATAGTAATATGTTTCAGTTCCATTTTTTTCCCTCCTGGATGCTGATACGACTGAATTCAGACAAGCGTATGATTATCAAAATCAATGATCAGTGTGTTTCTTACCTCCCAGCTTTTTAATGACAGCATGGAAAAAGAAAAAGTGAATGGAACAATTTGTCAGATGGAGAAGGTGGGTGGGGGTGGGGTGGGGTTGGGGCTGGGGAAGGAAGAATAGGTGGGATTCATTTCCACGCACATCTTCTAGAATCGAGGAGAATCGAGGGAAGGCGCCTTGCAAGCGGCCCGGTTATCTCGAAGTGTTTGCTTCAATTTCTTAGCATCTGCAGTTTCTTGAATATTTTAAATGGCAAGGCTGTCTATGGAGATGGGACTGGCTGGCCCTTAAAAGGGAAATTACGACTTCCATGCCTTGAGGCACTCACGATGTGTCTGAATTTAGGTGTACAGAAATTTTGTGCTGTGTGATCATTTAATTTAAGGTGAACATCACAACATCAATGATACCTAAATCAGCAATTTTTAAATCTGAAACAGTCAGCTAGCAAAATACATCTCAAGTTGGCCATCTAATTTTGGACTAGTGAATATACAAAGCTAATCTGTCCTGCTATCATGTTCAGTTTTGATTCAGCTTGTGTGGAAGACTTTGTATTATTAAAGTGGATAGGTTGTCAGATACTTGTGTATGAAGTGTCTCCTTCAAGAAATCCATTTGAAACAGAATAAACATTAATCCTTGTGACAGAACACCTTACACTGTTTACACTGGATGGTGAAGCAACCAACACTGGCTGTTTGTATGATTCGCTCGTGATATTGCTGCCAATTTGATAGATGAGCAACGATCAACTACACTTCGTGTTCACGATCTACTGTCCAAGCTACAACGGTAATGCCTCATTTCGTGCATCATATTCACAGGACTAATTGGGTGTTTTTTCTTCATGTCATAAAAAATGACAGATACAATATAGACATAACCAAGGTCCTTTGGGAAAGGCTGCAGTATAAGTTTTGTAATTGAAAAAAAAAAAAGCTTGTAAGCTTATCTTTTTTTTCTTCTTCTTTTTTTGTAAACATAAAGGCTTGGCAGAGCTCTTTCATGCTACAAAGACATGATAGATACAATGCAAATTTGAAAGATTTTGTTAAATCAAGGATATTGTGTCGGATGCAGAATTTTGACAATCCTGTTGAGAAGTCAATACACTTGTATTTGCTGGTCCTATCCATGGTCAATGATGTCAGTAGTTTCACTTTTCTATAGAACCCACATTTGTTTCCTCTTCTCATTACAGATTTGGGTTCATTTGTTCTACTATACTGTAATCCCAAATATGATGGACCTTGAGCCATCTTTCACAAAGGGGTATTTAAAGGGACTGTACAGTACTGGTTGAGGTGGGGATTCATGTTTTGAACATTCCTAAGTGAGACCTCTTATGAAATAT
Source organism: Diadema setosum (assembly GCF_964275005.1). NCBI lineage: Eukaryota > Metazoa > Echinodermata > Echinoidea > Diadematoida > Diadematidae > Diadema > Diadema setosum. The sequence goes on along the minus strand of NC_092703.1, from coordinate 9,862,696 downwards.
GAAAGAGAATGTAATTTTAAGAAGGATTCAATGTTTATTTAATGAAAATTGGTTTTCAAATGGCTGAGATATCCAAAAAGGTGATAATAATAACAGGCGACAGGCCACGCCTTTTATTAGGATCTCTTTGTTTCACCTTGTTTTTGGATATCTCAGCCATTTCAAAACCAATCTCTATCAAATAAACTTTTGATACCCCTTAGAATTGCATGCTATTTGACATCTCATAGAGTGGTTTCTGAATATCTCACAAAACATTAAAAGCTAAATCCTCACCTAAACCAGAACTGTACACACCCTTTAAATGCATGACAGTTTCTTTCTCATAAGGGCAGTGTATTACCGCACGACTGTAACCGCATCCGCGCTTTAACGTGCGCGGCGCACGAATGTGGACATTGGGAGAAGACGGGGGTCGAAAACTTTGGGGCTTGGCGTCCGAGAGGAAAGATGACACCCTCGTAGTGCATGCTTAGCCCAATTCTCGATGTCAGGCTGAAGTAATACCCTCCTGAAACGTGTCTCATTCCGGGCGCTAAGGATGGCGCAGTGTCCACAAGCGCTTGTCTCCGAATGCAAATAGGCAAAGTCTGGAGGGGGAGGGGGGGCTCTTTGCTCGAGGACACGCGAAAAGTGGAACAAGAAATTGGCTGTTCCTCGAAGAGTGTGTGGGTAGGATTTGTGGGCGGGAGGAGCGACCCATTAATGTGATTAACCCTTTTCCCTCCAGGACTCTCTCCTTCTATTTCTCCTTCTCTTTCTTTCTATCACATTCTCATTCTCTCTCTCTCTCTTTTTTTCTATCTTACTCTCATTCTTTTACTCCATTTCTTCTCCTTTAACGCGTTGAAGATGAGTCCCGAGTATACTCGGGCAAGTGTCAATGGGAAAAGTGTGTTGCAGCGAAATCAGCCCATATCCTCAATGGGTTAGACCTTTATCATGTTGAAAAGATGTCTTTTGGAAAGAAAAGAGCAGCTCCCATGGGAGTGTGAAGTAAAATTATCTAGAAAAAAAAAAAACCCCAGGAAACTCCTATTTAAACAAGAGCTGGGAATGGTCACAATTCAGATCATTTCCTCCAAAATTCATGTTTGGGAGGGCTAAAAAAGGTTTTAATATTTCTGGTTTTAAAAGCAGAAAAATTGTCTTGTGAGAGCCTCTCAGCACGAATGAACACTCCTGTGATATAATCCTGAGGCACTGGCTGACAAAAATTGCTCCTTTTGCATCAACTCACTTCCATTCTTCCATTTCTCATCAGAGCTGTATTCTTTATAATTAACCCTTTAGTGCCTGAGGGCTTACAGAAGAACAAGCTCCTCCCACTGAGCACTATTCGTATAGATTCGCTGAATTTATATGGGCCGTGACGCGAGAAAAGGGCCCTTAGCGCTGTCATGCACAAACGCCACAAAACGGCACGGGACAAAGCGATAACGCGTAAAAAAGATCTACTAGCTAGTGGCGCGCAAATGCATAGGAGGATCAAAAGGTGGCAGTATTTGGGCAAAGCATGCTTTTTAAAAAATTTCATGATTGGGGCACTTGGAATTTGAAAAATGGTTTACATATCCTAAATTTGTCAGAATTCATTCTACAATTTGGTGGTGAAAACTCAATTTTTGTATTTTATGCTCTAGGGGCCCTTTTCTTGCATCACAGCCCATATGCTCTTTGTGTACATGGATTTTATAATTCTTTTTCTTTTTTTTTTCTACATTAATGATTTTGTAGAGGAGGCTGTAAAGGTTCTCCTAGAATGACATTGGTAAAGGTGTAAACTTGAACCTATTATTTTTAGATTGTACAGTAAAACACAGAACATTGTATGTCTGACTTCTCTGACAGAGTACAATATATAATGATAGTACTCATTTATCAACAGGTTATATATAGTTACACTTCAGAGCAATGGTGATTCAACTACATCCAATAATACATCAGTCTCCTGATGTATTATTTTCTCTCACTTTTCCTTTTATTTTGCTAAAAGTGACCTGAAGAGAACACTTTCAATTAAACAATTCTGATACCTGTTGCTCCCCTCCCCCCCCCAAAAAAAAAATAAGGAAATATAGGAAGTTTTTATACTTCTTATACATGAAGAAAAAATGCAAAAAAAAATGTTTCAGTGTATCTCATGTGTTAGGGTCCATGTATAGGCAAAAAAAAAAAGAAAAAGAAAAAAGAAAAGAAAAACAAACCAGACAGGAGCAAAAAACAAAACAAAAACATGATTCCAAGAAAGATGATCACCTGATATCTGATATCATATCCATGCAGGGATGAAGTAAGATAAGGGACGCAAGATCCACTGGAAGGTTATATCCATGGGGTACAAAAACATGTTGTTCAGAACATGAGCTTTTCCTCTTCATTATTCTTTTCCTTCATACAATTTTATCTCAGTTTGAAATATATGTCTACAGGCAATTTCCTCACAAAGATTCCTTTTTTTCTTCTTCTTCACGGGAGAAAAACAAAGTGAGCGATGGTGATAAAAACGTCTAATACCAAAAGGGGATGTGTATTGACAGGATATGTGTGAGCATAGAATTTACAAGGGTTTTTTTTTTTTTTTTTTTTTTGAGAGAGAGAAACAGATAGATAGGTACAAAGATAGACTGAAAGAGAGAGAGAGATAGGAGAGAGAATGGGGAGGGAGAGAGAGAAAGAGGGAGATGAAAATAAAATTGATCAGGAGGAGGAGGAGGAGGAGGGGAGGAGAGATAAAAATGAATAATCACTTGATGTCGGGTGGTATGCCTCTTCTTACCGTGGAGCAAATATTGGCCTTGGAGTTTGGAGAAAGCCATCCATTTGCCCGAGGCTTGACCTACATACAGATGAGGAGCTCGGCAAATACCATCAAACTGGGATTAAACTCATGCAACTCCTGAGCCCCAACCCCTCCCCCTTATTCCCCCCCCCCCATCTCCATCCCCATCCCATTCCTTGTGATAAATCCTCACCTTTAGGGTAAGTTTCAATCTATGGAAGACAGCTCTGGGAGAATGCATTCGGTGACAAAAAGGTAATTATGTTAACGAATCAGGTTTACTAAAACGAGGAATGTTCGTGTGCATCTTAATTTCGCGAATTTCGCAAGCGCCAAGATTCATGAAATTAAAATGCACGCAAAAGTTCTTGTCTACACTACAATTATGCATTGAATGCCAGAGGCAGTTCGTGAAAATTTCATGCCGCAAAAGAGGCTGTCGGCTCCAATTCGCGAAAAATTCATGCCGCGAATATATCGTGTTTTACAGTAATCTGTTGAGGAACAGCTGATTTCATTTTAAACCACATTTTCCAATGTGACGCGCAATGTGTATTTTTGGCATGGGCAGCGCCATTACTGCGGTGTATCATCCGACCCCCCCTCCTCTCTCCCAACCCCTCTCACGTGCGCGGAATGAAAAACTGATGCATGGTTGTTTTAGCCAATGGGCGTCTCGTACTGAGTGCGCGAATGCTTGCTTAGTGCGCGAACCTTTGTTACAAGTGCGCAATAAACATGTTGCCCGTGGGGTGGGGGAGAGGAGGGGGGGTCTGCTAATACACCTCAAAATGAGCTCATGGCTGCGCCCAGTGCCACAAATTGTCTGCTGCCCTCAACGAACCCGAATCGGTCTATACTTGGGGACTAGTCTTCAGTGGGTTAATAACAAGAATGTTTATGACCTTTCAAATGTTGCAGAATCCTCTCCGGTGCAATATCTTGTTCATGTTAGAAAAGGTTCGACTGTCATGCTATCATAACATCAGTTGCACATAACTGGTCACTGGTGTTGTATCCAAAATATCACTTATTGCACATTTTCTCAATGAGGCTCTTTCTCCATGACACAGTGTAAGGTGAATCAGGGATGTTATGTTCATTTGAGGACAGAGAATATGGATATATTCTTGCAAATTTTTCCAAAAAAAAATCTACATGTATGCCTTATGATTTGGGTTAGATAAAAAGAACAATGAAAGTTACATGGCAATATCACAGTCTCATAAACATCAAAGTTATCATTTTGACAAACTCTGCACAATAAAAACAAACAAACAAACAAGGATTTAGCTTTCTTCTTTAATGCCACTTTTGTTCTGGAACCAATTAATGGTTCCACATACAAAGCAATGTATTTATTCGAAACTATCATTTAGAATAGAATACCTGCTGTTGAAAACAATATCTAACCCTGATGTGAAACAACTGCTTGAAATGCCTTAATAAAACAACAACAACAACAACAACAACAACAAAACACTTTAATACCTTAATGCATGATTGCAATATCTTGAAGTTTTGGCAGTGCATCCAGAAACAGATGCCTGTTATGAAAGAATTTAACCATTCACTGCCGACAGCGTGTTAACAGCTGACACCTTATCTCAGATAAAGGATCAGCTAGAGTGATGCAAGGCCATTATCAAATCATTGGGTCTGCGGCAGTGACACAAAAGAAAATTGGGCAAGTGTGCTCAGATGGTTTATACTTGGTGAATAAGGGATGTGTTCTTTGATATGTTGCAGTCTATATGGGTGGTTGTTGGGATGCATTCCGGCACAGCATTTTCTGCAGACGGTAATATACCAATCTAGACGTGGTGTTAACCTGTTCTTTACAGAAACCTGGTATACCAGGTTCCTGTGGCGTCAACTGATATATGGGAACCTGGTAAACCAGGTTCCCAAAATGTCAACAAGAGTGCCCGCATTCATAGCCTAAATCCATATTTGTGTTATGCTGCCCAGAAAAATAGCTTTAATAGAAAGATTCTTCTATCAATATCTGTTTTCTTTCTGTATGAAAACTGTGTGTATAGCAGGATTATTTGCCTTTTTTTCCAATGTAGTGTGCGCTTGCTTTGCTATAAAACTCGTATAAAGATGTATATAGCGATCAAGGTTGGGTACAGTAGATTTTTGCTTTCGCTGACCCCATTCATGTGCCTCTTTTGTGTATAAAAGAATTTGTGAGCCCATCGGCGCACGCTCTATTCATACCTTGCGTCCAATCAATATTTTCATGGTTTGATGGCACATGTAGTTGACCGTGGAAAGGGGATACATGTACTGCTTGACTGCTTTCGCACAGGTGGATTACCAACCTGTTCGCTCTCTGTCGACCTGCAAAAAGAATCTCGTTTGGGGGCATTGAAGGCTCTCGGAGAATTGCGTGAGGAATGGGTTAACACTGCTTAATTAACCCTTACTATGCTTTCTTCACCTATTGGTGCAGATTTCTAGAAACTAATTGCAAATGAGTAGAGATGACCCAATTCTCTTAATTCCTATTGTGTCATCATGACCTTTCTGTTGGACAGAAGCACGTTGCTACACATGAATAGGTTGGCTATTAAACTCACAATCAGGTCAGGTTCAAAGAAATTATTAAAATAGTGATGAGAAAGCATGGTAAATTACAGCTGAAGTGTCTGGACACATTATAGAGTTAACACAATGCGGATCGTGACTGGATCAATGCTATAATTTGGTCAGTGCTGCACTTGGTCTGTCGTAAGATTTCGATTGCATTGCTATCTGGCAGTTTTTTGTTGTTGTTGTTGCTACTGTTGTGCCACACTTCACACTAACACAATAGCAACCAATGGAATGATCAGACAATTTGGGCTGTTTGAAACGGCCTCACAGTATAACACAGTCAGTGACTATGGTGGCACTTCAATTGGGAAGATGTGTAAGAGCACAACAATATCTAACAATGTCTTAAAATAAGGCTATCCCTAAAATAAGAATTTTGTGATATTTCACTCAGAAAACCAATTAGAAGCACGACACAGTCAACATCGGAGTCAGCTTGACCATGACAGACTATTTGAGTTTCCACCTCAGTGCCATGGCAGACTATCAACTTTGCCATAAATATGCCTACTTTTCTCAGTAATTGATTTTAAATCACTAGAACTCTTGTTGATTAGATCTTCATTCTTAGAAATAAATCTTGTCCTTCTGTGGGAGAGAAGTAAATATCTAATTTGATCAGTATGATTCTATAAAGAACCATACCTCACATCACAGAGATGGGATGATTTCTGAGTACAGGTAAGTGCTTCAGAAAGGTCGGAAGCACTCTGATAAAAAGAAATAAAAGAAGATTAAAGAGGAAACGATGAAGGTAAAAACTGTACATTCACAAGAACTTGAAGAAGAGACTCTTTGTGAATTCCAAACAAGGACATACTTCAGGGTAACAAATTCAGATCTGTAGATTGTATGACAGCAATCTTCTGGATATGAGTGTCCAGCTGTAACATTGTGAAATCTAGGCATTTTCACTTTTCCGCAGTTAACACATCATGGGCTAAGCTCAGCCACCATTATCAATCCAAATCCAACTTATTATGATGTTACTAGGCACTTCAGGAGAAAATTTGTTGGTAGAACTGAGGAATACAGGTATAATTTATGATTTGTGGGATGTTACCTGTGACTTTGAAGACAGGAAGCGACAACAAGGAACAGACAAGAGAAAGGCAAGGAGGGAAAAAAGAAGGTAAGAGAGATAATGAGAAAGAGAGAGAGAGAAGAAGGGAGAGAGGTCTAGACAGAGTCAGAAACGCATAATAAAGTTGAAGCCCTCGGAGACAGAAACAGGCAAACATACAGACAGACAGACAGACAGACAGATACCGACAGAGCAGCATAGTGACTTTCAAATGCTGCGAGATGGAGACAGGTAGATACTCTCAGAGAGATACAGACAGACAGAAAGACGGTTAGACACAGGCAGACAGGCAGACAGACAGACAGACAGACAGACAGACAGTCAGACATGGGCAGACAGACAGACAGAAAGATATTCAGACACAGGCAGACAGAGCAACAAGGTGAGGGGGACACTCAGAGAGAGATACAGACAGGTAGACAGTCAGGCAGAAGTAGACAAAAAGGTACACACTGAAGTTAGCCTATCAGACAGACAGACAGACAGATGGACAGTATATTAACCCGTTGAAGACTAGTCCCGAGTATTGACCGATTCTGTGACGCGCTATGTGTATTTTTGGCATGGGCAGCGCCATTACGCGGTGTCTCAGCCGACCCCCCCCCTTCCCACTCCCCACCCCTCTCCCTACATTAGCACGCGCGCAGAATGAAAAACGGATGCATGGTTGCTTTAGCCAATGGGCGTCTCGTACTGAGTGCGCGAATGCTTGCTTAGTGCGCGAACCTTTGTTACAAGTGCGCGATAAACATGTTGCCCGGGGGGTGGGGGAGAGCAGGGGGGGTTGGCTGAGACACCGCAATTTGAGCTCATGGCTGCGCCCAGTGCCATAAAATGTCTGCTGCCCTCAACGAACCCGAATCGGTCAATACTCGGGCAGGTGTCTATGGGAAATGCATGTTACAGCAAAATCAGCTCATCTTCATTGGGTTAAAGAGAACAACAATATACAACTATACCTTTATATACATCCACCACAAAACTGGTAGATTGTGTGATTCATTTATAAGATTTAACCCGTTGAGGACGAGTCCCGAGTACGGGCAAGTGTCTATGGGAAATGCATGTTGTAGCAAAATCAAACCGTCCTCAATGGGTTAAGAAAAAAAAATGACCCAGGTATCATTAGAGGTGGCAAGGTGGACACCCAGATAAGGACAGACAGACAGACAGACAGACAGACAGACAGACAGACAGACAGACAGACAGAGACTCTGTGAGGCAGATACCCAGAGAGACAGAGACAGACAGAGCCCCACACAGACACAGACAGTGAGACAGAGTGAATTGGGGAGAAAAGGAAATGGGCTACATGATAAAGTGTACCCATACCCTAGAAATCAAATTTGTGTGCCACTAGAATACACAAAAGACAGCTGCTATAATTCACCTCTGACAGCCCCTGAAAGTATACATATTTCGATAAATCAGATCATATCTCTATAACAATTTGGCACTTGTGCTCCGCGCATTTAAGTTCTGCTCTGTAAGTTGCAGGTACTGATGTGTGCACTTTATGGCTATAAGCATACGTTTTTACCATTAATATCGAGATTCCATGTTGATCAGTTCCAATAGCGAGATATCAATGGAAGTACATGCATGCATTGCATATCACTATTGTTCTAGGCCTATTTGGGAAAAAAAAAGAAGAGATATCGATAGCGTGATTGTTCGATTGAAAGAATTGGGTGATCAACTAGTCTACTTCAAGTCAGTTTTGTTCTTGTATACTCTTTAAAATTTACATTTAAACCCAAATATATAAAAATTGGAGTGACAAAAATTCTAATATTTTGCAGAGGGCAAATTATATTAAACATGAGTACATTCTACAAAAGCAAACATTATACTCAGGATACTGGTACACTTCAAATATGAAGACAAAGGTAATAGACAGGAATCACACCAAAAAAAAAAGGCAGCCACCTGCTACTTCAGCATCCCATATGAAAATATAGATCGATCATGATAAAACAAAAACAAAAACAAACATACACATACAAGCAAGACACGCTCAGACAAAACACAAGATACAAAACACACCAAACAAACTGGGGAAATGGCAGCGTATAGGTGTAGTCTCTTCCTAATGGAATTACTCTTCTTGACCCGATAGCCGATAGCCACTGGACTGGCGACCTTGACCACCTCTCCTTCCTCATTCTCTTACTCTCGGTTCCTCCTTTCACTCTCTCTTTCGCTCTGGCCACTTCACACCTCGGGGGGAGATGACCGGCTCGGATCACGTTTTCACGCCGTGTGCTAATTGTCAAAATTGGGGCAAACCACTGTTGGGGAAATATATATCGCCGCGGAAACAAAAAAAAACAACAACAAAGACTGCTGAGAAAACAAAATTCAACAACAACAGCCATAAGGAAGGTGAAAGATGAAGATGAAAAAAAATAAAACCTTCCTTTGTTGTTGTTGTTGTTTTGTTTTGTTTTTTTTTTTTTATAAAAAGGAGACCAGGTTGCTGTGAATGCTTTACTCTTGGAATGAATGTTTGTAATGACATAACCAAAAAACAAAACAAAACAAAACAAAACAAAGTAAAATAATAGCAACCTGACAAATGTACTCCTTCACATACACATAACTATACTAAAATAATCAAACTTCACTAAAATTTGATTTTAAAGCCACTGAAGTAGATGCTTGTTATGACCCGTTGAAAACTAAAAAGGAGAAATTAATTCAAATTTATGCATATCATAATAATCAGGTGGCAAAACACCTGTTTACAAATTCCATATGAAAAAAGCGAATAAGTCTGCCTGAGGTATGGTTAATTTTATCTGAAAGCTGCAAAATCTGTCATGCTTTCTGACATGTGAACCCCCCCCCCCCAACACACACACGCTAGTAAACAACATTTTCAAAGCATAATAGCAACAAAACAAAACAAAACCCAAACCAATATGAATTACACACACACACACACACACACACACACACACACACACGCACACACACAAATAACTATTGAGCCTCACTAGAATGTACATATAATTTCCAGAGAAAAGTGATATGATTTAGGCAGGGTACTGCTCCCTCCTCATAAAGACTGCATAATCATCTCGGGGAAATACATTTGGCGGCGAGCACAGGCATTTTGTTTTTATTTTTTGTTCTTTTTTATGTCATATCGACGAAACTGCAAGCCAAACTAGGTTAGTCAAGGTCCCAGGGAACAAAGCCTGCCTAGTTTCCTTTCCTCCTCCGCCCGGCCGACCAAGGAGAGAAGGCGAGTAGCAAATCTCAGTAATCATACCTTTCCTCGGCAGTGGTCAACACGCAAATTCTGGAGGATGATGTACTCAGGCTAAACTGGGGCACGACCCTCAGGACCCAGAAAACATCTTATTTTCAGCCTGTTTAAACCCTTTATGTGCTTTGAGGGCTACCTGGCACAGAAAAACCTATTACAGAGGGTTGTACACACTGAGCAATGTCCTTGGCATGAAAAGGGTTAATGGATTTGTTTCCTCTCCCCAATCCCTCTGCCCATCCCAACCCCCCCCCCCCCCCAATTTTCTCCATGTCATGATCTGAGCGGGCATCTAATATTTTGCTCAAAAACGAGAGGCCTTCCTTTGATATTTCTACTAATGAATGGGAGATGATTGTCATATTAATATTGAGTGGATTTTAATGCCGGCCCACATGATGTGCAACCTGTTTATTAACTGTACAGAATATCCAGTGCATGGTAGGTATATCCGTAGTCGAGTTGAAAATTACATTTAGAAAGTACTGTTCCTATCATTCTACATGCAATGTTTGGCTTTGTAGACTCCTGCCATATTTGATGATGATGCTGATTATACTAGTTGAAACCAAATTTACAGTTAATATTCTTTATCATTACTGGTAAATACATCATCATGTTCAACTCATCACTATATAAACATGCAGGGAAACCTGCCTCGCTAGCAACCACCTGTATAGCAGCCAGCTGCCATATGCTGAAAAAAAAAAAAAAAAAAAATTCTCCCCCCCCCCCAAAAAAAAAAAATCCATATCAATGACCCTGTGCACAATGGCAACCTGTCTGACACACAGCGGCCACCAATTTTCTTTCATTCGGTAGACTCTAACCTGTCTATAGCAGCCACAGACCCATACGGAGCCACAGCTGAGCCAATAATTCAGCATTTCTCTGCTCTGCATGGCTAACAATAATTCAGTGATCGTCACTGCCACATTCACTCGCCACTCAGCCATGGTAATAAACTCATGAAAAGCTTGCTTGCTGCATGGATGCTACTGTGTAACAACTCAATCAATACCGACATTGTTCAATGCATGAAACACATGAATATATGTACACATACAAGAACATGTACTTGTATGTAAATACTGATAGATGTATACAACAACAATACATGTAGGACCTACACGCAAGCAAGACAAGCAAAAAGTCAGATAACATGTCTATAGAGGCCACCTGTCTATAATGGCCACTCTTCTCATCTCCCTTGGGTGGCTGCTATAGACAGGTTTGACTGTATGCCATATTTCATCGCAGACTTTGAACTTTAGTGCTGATCCATGTGAATATGCTCCTTTAACTGTATTAGAAATTGCTGTAAAATACAGAAAAATAATCAAACAGCTAAAACTAAAAAAAAAAAAAATACACACACACACACACAACATGAAAATGACAGAGTATCATGGTTGCATCAGTGTGCATGGACACATCTCGTCAGGAGAGGGCAGCATTTGAGAATAAACTGTGAGATCAGTCCATGAGTGTGTTTTTATACTGTAAAACGAGGAATATGTTCGCATGCATTTTAATTTCGCGAATTTCGCCAAGATTCGCGAAATTAAAATGCACGCGAAAGTTCTTGTCTACACTATATGCACTGAATGCCAGTGGCAGTTCACGAAAATTTCATGCCGCAAAAAAGGCTGTCAGCTCCAATTCGCGAAAAATTCATGCCGCGAATATATTGTGTTTTACAGTATACAGGCACATTATGTCTATCCATTTGCATGAATACACAATGTGTAGAAGCTTATAAGCACTGTCTCGTTATTCTCTCATTTTCTTCTCTCTCTCTATCTCTCTCTTTCTCTCTCTATATTTCTGCCTATTATCTTTTCTCTCAGTGATGAATACCTGTAAAGACATATTATACAATGTACATTCTATTTTCTTCTGCGCCACCTGGTACTGTAAAAGTGGAAATTTTCGCGGTGTTGAAATTTTCGCGCATTTCGCGCAACCAGAAACTAGCGCGAAAATAAAATCCCGCGAATATTTTTGCTTGCCCTATGTTCCTGTGCGTGATGTCTAGATTCCGCGGAATTAAAAACACACGAAACTCTTCTGACCCGGCCAAGCGCGAAAAATTAGTCGCGCGAAAATATCCACTTTTACAGTATACCTCATATATTTGCAGCCTATTACTCACAAAACCTAATTAGTGTATTAAACATCATGTTTTTTGTTGTTTTTTTCCAATCTATGAAGTCATACTGTAATATCAGTGAGTCATTTGGAAATGGTTTGTTGAGCAATCGTGGAGTATGGGATGTGTTGTATCACCTAACCTTCAATTTCTTTCTCTTTTTTCATATCACAATGAAAAGAACAAACAATGTGTCACATTGTTGCTTCATAACATAGCTGAGAATGCTTTTGAGTTTTATGTACACATCCTGTAATTAGCTCGTGTTGGTGCAAAATGATACGTGATTATAAGAAAAACACTGGAGACAAGGACTGCACAACTGTAACACACTGGTCACAAGGGGGCAGCATTCCAGTCTTCAGCCTGAGTGCACACAGTGATGAAGTAGAAAATACAATGTCAAGAAAATACAAAGGTACATGGGGGTATAGTCTTTGTCACAGGCCCTCTCACTGTAGTGATTGCAAGAGGAGCAAGCAGAGGGTTGCTACACGAGACTAGTCAAGCTACCAGAGAGAGCCAAAACCATGCCCGATAGCCTTTGGAAATCTGTCTGAATTTCTTTAGTTTCGTCTTTGAAATACCAAATTTTGATACCAGCATTTGGTAGCAAAAATCACAACTTAAATATCATCCTTTGTCCCTCCCAGAGAAACTGGCTGAGACATTGTACAACTCATGACCTTGCATTCTGAAGAAAAATGTGTAGAATGAGTGGAATGTGAAAATATGTTTTGTGGATGTATGTGTGTGTTTATGAGAATTCTGACTTGTCATCACATCTCTTGTTACACTGCCAATTTAGAGGGCAGAGATTAGTGTGATGATATTGGAAAACTAGGAAGAGCATTAAAGCTCGAGTCTTACTTGTGCCTGCAATGAAGCCATCTTTGTATCCCATCATGCACTGCACAGGAGAGGCTGATTGCTGGAATATTGAGAGTGGTCCGCTGCAGGAGGACAAACACACAAACACACACAGTATTACAAAGGTCATTGTCTTTCCTTACCTCTTTATGCGCCATGGTGGAAACCCCCTAAGGTAGTCATGCTTTGAGAAAGAACTCTGTGTTTCCAATTTGTATAACTTCTTCAAATTTCTGTTAAGCTGTACATAATAGTGAGCAAAGTGTCAGAGGAATGCCAAACTTTGCTTCGATATACATTGTATGACAAATCTATTTTCAATATTTCTTTTAAATGACCAGTTGCTACATTACTGTAAAGGCATGACTTTTGCACATAAAACCATGACAGAAACTTAGAATGTAAACGCAAATCTAGTTAGGGACACCGCTTGATAGTTAATCACCACATAGACTGCAAGCCGTAATTGAGAGGAACAAAAGCGCGAGAAACGCTTTCATTGTACCGGGGGATTAGCGATTTATCGATCGGTTTCGGCGGCTTTGTTTGTTGAGCAGAATATGCGAAGTTGGCATGCCTTCGACTGAGTCGGACGTGCGAACGTGGCACATAAAGAGTTAAAGTTTGCATTGGGAATGATGAGATGCAGTTAGCTCAAGAAATCCGTTGCTAAGTGTTTACAACATTCCCCAGTCATCTGCTTTGTGTCTTTATTTGTTTTGTTTTTTTTTTCTTTTTAAATATCCTTTTTAAACATGAGCAATCAGTGGTTAGAAAAACATCACTTGTAACAATGGATATTTTCATGTGAGTAATTTCTTTTTTTTGTGCTTGGATGGGTAAGATAAATTTTGCATGTTTTTTTATGGAATCAAGACATTAATAAGTGGAACATTAATTTTTGCAGGCCTTTATTCTTGGGCTAGCTTCTAGCCGCACAAAATGCGCAAAAATCTCCACACCCCGAAAACTTTCCACTTTTACAGCAATGCTCAAGAACTTGCAAAATCAGGTGGCTTGACTGAAAAGATTGACATTTTGTTAGAAATCTACAGTTTTAAATGTAAAGTGATCCCTGTAAAATTTCATGTCAAAAATGAAGTATATTATCATCAATTGCTTCCACAAACTCACAATTCATAAAGAGAGCTTAAACCTAGTCCACGGATTATATGCAAAGTTTGACCGGGTAAGCATGCATGACACATCATGTATACTATATTCTTTGTAACGTAGTAGGGCAAATTATATATCAATTTAAAGGTTAGCATCTGACAAATTTGTATCTCCCCCAAAACAAACTATTTTTAAACAAATTATTTTTCCCAAAAGTATATGGATTTTGTAATAACACATCACAAATAAAGATATAAATTTGAATGAACTGGCAGGGCAGATTATTGCGAGTTCATGGGCACAGATGGATCAAAATCTCAAATTCTCATATCCTCGTTGGATGACATGCACATCCTAGCATGATCATTTTCTGCCATAAGTGAGCAGAGAGCTCTAATTTGGACAAGAAACAAACCGTGATCAGTTAGTGTGCATGTGTCTCCTGTTCTTTGTGCATGAAGGTTAACTTGATTTTCATTGCAAAAATACTCACCTAGTGTTCCTGATGTCGAGGAGATAGATCTTGCCATCCTGCGAACCCCCAGCGACGATCTCGGAGGTCAAGAATGTGCAGCAATCCATGGCCGCCTCGCACGGGAGGCGAAACACCTAAAAGTGTCCACGAAATCCATTATAGTCATTGAGGACAAGCTGATTTTAGTATAACAAGCATTTCCAACAGACACCTGCCCAAGTACAGAGTGTACTCAGGACTATTTCTCAATGGGTTAAATGACCACACAGGATCGTGGTGTACAAACACATTTCAATTTCATATGTTGGGCCTACTGCCACGACAAAGCCTGCTCCCAACAACCACAAAACCAGCTGTAGGCTTGTCAAATATCTTTCTCTATATATTCTATTGATTTGTATACTTGTCTTCAATACAAATATGCATTTTCATTGGAGTTGTGATGCTATCTTCCCCTTTTTCACATCTCTGAATGGTATGATGCAGACTGATACAATTATCAATACATCGGTATGTCCGGACAAACACACACAAATATCCAGTATTATCAGGTATTCATGATAAATCTTTTCCCTCCAAAACTTACAACCTCATTAAATGATATAATTGCAATTATACTCAACTTCATAGTACTCATCTCTCTAAATTTGTTTGCTTTTTTAACCCTCTTGTGACATACAACCTTGTATCCAGAGAGCCTAAACTCTACACATATTATGTATTCAATACAGACAGACTAGCAAATATTGGAACGGAAGGCCTCGATAGCATTCTGAGAAACGTCTGAAAACATTGTATATCTCCAATCATGTGAAGCAGGAATATCAACTATCAGAAATGAAAGAGGTATTCCCTCCCCCCTCCCCTCCACCCTCTCCAGGTTTACCTGTTGCCTACTGGACAAGCCGTAGCCTTCCAGACTGCCCCCTTCTCGGGCAAGCAAGAGGAGTTTGCCCTCCGTTCCGATTTCTCTGTCAGCTGAAATTGGGGAAACCACACATGCGGGATTAAATGTTTCCATGACGTTTTCAAAACCCTGCAGAATAAAGTTCCTCCATTAAAGTGAATCAAGAATTTGCATCTCTGATCTTTTCATGATCAATTTCAATAAATCATTTTAAGAATGTAATAGCATACAATGATGACATTATATCAGAAAGACACAAAATACACAACCGTGTAACAGAATTGAAATATATTGACATATTTTGTGGTAACTAAAGTGAACAAAAGGAAGAGAAATTAGATGCAACACACATTAAAGAGAACTTGTATGGTTGTTGACTAAAAAAAAAAAAAAAAAGGAAGAGAAAGTTACCAAATACCGGATAATCAATAGTCAAAAGCACAATATTATTTTTATCATAAATATAAAAACGTTTTACAGTATATAATTCATTGCAAACACAAACAAGAGGCAAGATGAAAATGAAAATGTTGCAAATGCCTGCAATGATGCTGTTTGGGTTTCAACTTACAAGGTGGAGTGTCAGCCGATCCCAGGTCAACACCCTGACATGCTGGAGCCACCGCACAGCTATTGACGGCATCCGACCCCTGACCTATGACCCCCAGACAGCTCGACTGGCCGCAGTCCCACAAACGAGCCGACCCATCCAGGGAGCAAGATACGATATTGCGCCCTCGGTCAACAATTGCCGTGTCCTGAATACCTGCATAATTTGCAAGCAAGGTCACATATCATTTTGCAATTTTTTACAAGGCAAGAGACAGAAACTGTTAATTTCTAGTCTTCTCTTGTTACACGGCTGAAGGTTTAGAGAAAATTTTTGAAGATGTGTGCTTAACTTTACTGCATCTTATTAAATGACGCTTTAATGTAATGTAATTGTTGTTTTTTTAAATAATCAAACTTAATTTGTTTCTCATCATCATCAAAAGAAGACAAAGGAAAAAAGGAAACATTTGTCTGTGACATTTAATTTACCTTGCATTAATGCTGGTACATGTACATTTCTTACTAAACATCCATACAAGTAGGTTTATTTAGTTGTTAAAATTAGTTAGTTTAAATGTAACAGAACAATGTAAGGTGATCTCCTTCTCACATCCTTGAACATTTTAGTCATCCAACGTTCAAGGATGTTCATCTCTGTCCTTGGGGCTTAATCTCTTCCTGACATGCAATGCTAAGTTTCTTCAAATGAGACACATTTTTTTTTTTTTTTTTACAGAGGTACCTTGGTACATTTTCTTTTTCCTTCTAACATATTGTACCAAAAGAAAAAAGTTTATTGCTCAAACTTGTTGTAAAAGGGGTACCTGAACACAATGTTTTTACTTTTCTATGATGTGCCAGAAGAAAAACTCTGCTGCTCAAATGACATTGTGTCAATAGACATGGGTAATTCCATGAAGTTGGGGCACAAAGTGCGACATTTTAGCATAACTCAATACTAATTATGCTATACATATATTGTTTATAGGCTTTACATTTGTATTGAGACTATACATTTTCCTGGAAATTTTGTGCCATTCAGACTCAATTTTGATGAAGTTATTAAAAAAATATGTAACGGTGTCCTGTAGCATCGTGACGTGTCCATGTAGCATCGTGATAGTTAAAATCTGGTCCTACGTGTATAAGACAAATTAATGCAATTAGCTTGACCAAAATTTGATGTAATATGCATAATTACTAGATTAGTCAGATAGCTAAATATCTTAACTCTCCTTTCCACAGTTTTAACATGGAGCTAGCTCCATGGTTTTACTTTTACAAGAAAATTTACACAATGTGTCACTATGCTACGCGGTGTCCACCAAATGTCACAAAAAAGGACACCGCATAGCATTGTGATACATTTTGTAATTTTCTTTTAGAATTAAAACTGTGTACAGGAAATTTGAGATATTTAGCGATCTCATTCATATCTTGTAGATGCATATTGCATCAAATTTTGGTCAAGCTAATTGCCATAATTTGTCTCTTAGGACCAAATTTTAAAATATCACGATGCTACATGGACACGTCACGATGCTACAGGACACTGTTACATATTGCTTAATAACTTCATCAAAATTGAGTCTGAATGGCACAACATTTCCAGGAAAATGTGTGGTCTCAATGCAAATGTAAAGCCGTGGCTACAAACAATAAATGTATAGCATAATTAATATTGAGTTATGCTGAAATGTATTTTTTAAATATCACGATGCTACATGGACACTGCCCCAACTTCATGGAATTACCCATATGCATCCAACTTTTGGTGGGCTTTAAAGGGATGATATACATTGTAGTTTCAGTCGAGATAGGGCTTCAGGTTTCCATTCTTTTTTTTTGTGAGGTAATGAGAAACCACTTATGAAATATAGAAGGGAATAAAATTCTAAGAGGAATTGGAAATTTATTTGATCAAAATTGGTTTTGC
This sequence comes from Diadema setosum, assembly GCF_964275005.1. Classification (NCBI taxonomy): domain Eukaryota; kingdom Metazoa; phylum Echinodermata; class Echinoidea; order Diadematoida; family Diadematidae; genus Diadema; species Diadema setosum. The sequence goes on along the minus strand of NC_092703.1, from coordinate 9,844,947 downwards.
AATGGCTGAGATATCCAAAAACAAAGAGGTTTTATCAAAAGGTGGGACCCACCTTTTATTAGGACCACTTTGTTTCACTTTGTTTTGGGATATCTCAGCCATTTCAAAACATATTTTCATCAAAATAAACATTGAGTTCCTCTTAAAACTGTTGCTCTTTATTATTTCATAAATGGTTTCCAATTATCTCGCAAAAAAGTTAAAATCTGAATCCCCCATCTTAACCAAAACTATATCATCCCTTTAATGAGATAGTCATAAGGCATAGACTGAAAAATTAATGTACAATTGCAGGCTTACAATTGAGGTCGGGAGTGAGGGACTGGGAGTGTACTATCTATGAATGTCTTCCCACCTCTCTTGTGACCAGTGAAAGTGACCGGGCAGCTGCCGTCCTGGGCTGACCATATCTTCAGCTGGGTGTCCAGTCCGCCGCTGAGTATTACGATGCCTGAGGGAAAGAAACGGCAGGTGACCACCTCACCGGCATGCCCCTCTAGCTCCCTCTATAGGTGAAAAGTGGGACACTTTAAGCTCTTATGAGTGGTGATAAAAACACACAACATAAACAATGCCAAATTGAATAAGAAAACAAACCTAAACCGCATTACAGCCACTGCATAATATACATTATTTAAGACAGGTTCTCCAGGTCAACCATCTAATATGTCATTTCCTCACACAGAATTATGCAGAGGGTAGAATATCTGAGTGAAACTATATATCTACTTGATTTGACAAGGAGTCCCAGCAGTGAATTGCCACTAAATTTGATTCCTAATGACTCCCTTCAGCTTTGTTCTTTCAACATGAAATTCACCATAAGCACATCCTGTACAAATATAGAACATAATTATGATATATGAGTACGGTATGTGGTATATTCTGCAGTGTTTTCATTTTCACGAATTTTGCGAGTCAACCAACACAGGCGATTTTAATGACTCACAAAAATTTTGCCTCCTGTGACACTTATGCTGGAAAATTGTTTACTTTGATTTCTTTTATCTTTGAGACATGATGTCATCTACAAGGTTTCTTGCTGTAACTTGCTGAGCATTAAATAAATGCTGATTTGACCCTGACCACATTCACCAGAAAACTTGGTACGTCATGAAGTACAATGTATGATTATTAGCATTTATATAGCTGTGATATGTAACAGATAGTTAATTCTGTGGGAAGAAAACAAAACAAAAACAAAAACAGAGAAGGGCCAGTCAACAAGTTCTTTACATCTAGTACTCACACATTGACACTTCTATTGACACCCTTATGGAAATTCAGTCTACATATCCAGCAGAGATATCTTTCAAACAGTCTTTTGGTTTGCTGTTTTCTTTTGTTTGTTTTGTTTTCTCTCCTCAACATATCAGATAAACGACAGCTTGGATTTTGAATGATATATAACTTGGGATGCAAACAAGCACCTGACTGATAGAGAGAGAGAGAGAGAGAGAGAGAGAGAGAGAGAGAGAGAGAGAGAGAGAGAGATAAAATTAATGTAAAAGTTTTATAAAAAGTTGAGAAAGGTCATGACCCCAGCTCTCACCCTGACGATTCCAGTGCTGGTTTCCCAAACTCTGAGACTGCCGTCAGAGCTGGCCGACACGCCAAGGGCTCCTCCAGCAGACACGTCCAGGCTGTGGATCTAAGAAAGAAGAAATCCAAGGCATGAAATGATTATTGCAGGATTTTTTTTGCACAAGTCAGTCAACATTAAATCATCCAATTTTCAGACCCCCTCCCATTTTTTTTTTTTTTTAAATCCCACCAAATGTTCCCCAGAGTGTCTGACGAAAAAAATCTGAAAATATTTTGCCCCAAGGTCAATTGGAGGGTTGCAAAGATACAACCTGTCACAACCACCAATGTGCATTCCAATAAATGAGTTCATAAAAATTAGGCATTTATGATTGACTGTTGTAGCCTGGACTTTTAAAAATAGAAAAGCAGAAGATCTTCCAGATCCTTCTTACATTACTATTTACATTTCTATTTTAATTCTTACATCACAATACTTCTATAACACCAAATTCAGAATCTTCTGAAAGGTCAGTGACTTGAATGCATGGCCAAGTCAGGCAGGGAGGGGTTGTTTTAATAAGCAGAAAATTTCTGCTTTTAACAACCTATCTAATATGTATGCTGTCATGGCTGCAATGCAATTTATGTGCAACATTAACACAACGAATTGTTTATGCATGCATTTGTGACCCGCCATGACAAAAGGATCCGAAAGTCGCTGACGGCAGAGCCAAGAAAATCGAGTTTGAAGTCAGCTCATCAAAATCGGTCAAAAGCATCAAATTTCTGTTTTTGGCATAATTATGTTGCCTAATGTTTCGTCTATCATCTGCCAAAATTTCGAAGCTAAATGACCAAAGGGCATGAAATTAGCGTTTTACTGGGTCATGATTTTCTGACTTTCAACGGAACAGAAACATGTCTGACTATTTGGATTTAGCGCCGCAGATAGACTCTGCCCCTAGCAATGAGGGGGTGATCTTATCGGTCAGTGTGTGGCATCCTGATTACTGATTGGTTGTGCATAGACCAATGGCGCTAAGCTTGAATGCACATCACGGAGGTTGCTAGGGGCATACCTTCTATTGTCCAGAGGTAAAAACTTTCTCACCTCCCCTTGATCACGATTGCATCGGAAGGAAAACTTTGAAGTCGGTTTTCTCAAAACGCTGATTTCATAAACCACTCGACATGCTCTCTTAAAATCATCAATATCTCCACAACCGAGTACTTTCATGAGTCATGTTATATATAACATTAAAGCGAAAGTGTAAGGGCATAATGCCATGTCGTTTTCAGAAAATCGACCTCCTCCGACTTTCTGATTCTTTTGTTGTAGCAGGTCACATTTCAGAGTGACTAGAGATGCCTTCGGCATCAAAAGCAAAGAGAATATGGTAAGTGCATTTTGTCTGTTATTCTTTGTATACCGTAATAAAAGTACATAGATTACCCAGGTAGTAGCCCACTGAAAGGTGCATTGCTACATTGTGTATTTACAGATGAGGTTTTGCATTTGAATATTTTTCTCATTTTGTGTGATTTTTTTTTTTTTTTTTTTTTTTTTTTTGGGGGGGGGGGGAGGGAGGAACATAAGAAAAGGCAGTTCTCAGAAAACCCTCCATTTGTCCATTAAGAGCAGCAGTGTGCTTATTGTTAAAATTTGAATGTGTATGATGTGGTGCAGTCCATCAGCAGCACGGGTGAAGCATACAATGAGAATGACATTGACAACATCAAAAGGTATGGTATCTTCAAGTAACAAAAAAAAAAAAAAAACCCATTAAGTAAAAGGTCTAGCTCCTCAAAGTCTTCTTTTCCACAGGTTGGATGAAGAGAGAAACACAACAATGTGTTATTATTTATCTTGTAACAAACACAAACAGAAGGAAACTGACCGGAGATGAATATAATTTATTAGTGGAAAAATTAGCACAGAAAATGGGAGTCCATCAGGATTTTGAATTCTGATGGAATCCCATTTTCTGTGCTCATTTTCCATTATTTATCTTGCTTACACTCTTCTGGTGGATGTCCTCCATTGAGGTGCTTGGAGCAATGAACCGGGTGGAGACATTCTTGTCTGGACATGATACAATGACACTCCTCTGACAAAAACAAACGAACAAAAAAAACAAAACAAACAAACAAACAAGTATTAACAAAAATATTCAAATGGAATATATTCTTATCCATCAATGACGTTTGTTAATAACAAATCACATTGTATGGAAAAGCCTTATGATGCACATCTCAAAGAAAAATTTAAGAGAAACTTCTTTTAACAGATTTAATGTCATATGCAAAAATGTGATCCTGTTATGAGAATAAGTTCGAACTTGAAGGTAATAGAAGACATACTGATTTTCTACTGAAAAATGATACAAAGATATATGAGTAACAAGATTTTACAAGATTTCACTATGTACAAGCCTTTGTAGCAGGGAAATTAATGTTTAAAAGTCATTTTATATCTCAAAGAAACACAGAAATATCTGAACTAAGAAAAACAAAGAAGATGACTTTCCAGAAATATACTGCAGTTGAGGTATAACAATCAGTAGAGTGAAATTACTTTCTAGATTCAGTATTACAATGTCATATCTAAAGAGCAGCAGTGTCAACTGAAAAGTAACCCCAAATGAAATGAAACAATTGGAATTCAATGACAGCAGACATGAAAACTCAAAACCAAAACTACCATAGTTACAATGTACCTTTGTTGTTTCCGATACCACAAAACCCTCAGATGCTATGATATCTGGAACTCCTTGGTCGTTGACTCCTTGTGACCTCAGCTCACCTTCCACAGTTTTCTCACCTTCAATATCATAAGAAGATGGAAAATTCACAGTGATGCACATGTCAACATACTGAATAACCAGTTCTTTAAATACATCATGTACATGTACCTATCAACTTGACACAGTGAGTGAAGTGTTTCCTAAAACAAGATAGGGCTTACTGCCTTCACTACCTATGGTTCTCAGCTCTATAATCTGTTTCATAATTTGGCATTCAAATACATAGATGTATGCCACAGCAACACAATGATTTATAAGGAGTACAGTTCAGATTTCAACCCCAAATAGATATAGTTTCCAAGGTACTGAATGATTAAAATCAATACATTCTAAACAACTTTATCTATTTTACATAATATGGTTGGCTAGAAATCTATTCATGTTATCAAACGTTTTAGGTTGTGAGAGTAGAAAATAAAGTATTTCATAGACCTTCCCTTTAAGATAAGCCAATATTTTCATAAAGTCATGTTTTGCACTCACTATTGTTTAATCTATGCTTTAAACATAACAGCAGGCAAATGCTAACTAGTTCTGTACTTTGCGGGCAAAGTAAAACAGTTAATTTGCAATGGTAAAGACCCCAGGCGGAGCTTAAACTGGAGGTGGCAGCAGAGGGTGGACAAGGACATGGGGTACGTAACCTGCTGTACTACTATAAATGATACTGGCTGGCCTAGCTAGGGATTTCACTATAGAATCTAGCTGTGCAATGAATCAATATGATAAAACTATGTAAAAAGATGGGCCTTGTTATTCAATGTTAATCACATTGGCCCAACACTGTTACTGGTTACATAACTATACACAGCCCAGTCGCTGTACATGGTACGTCGCGAAGTACCATGTACAGCGACTGGGCTGTGTATAGTTAGGCCTGGCGTGAAAGATTGTGTACCGTTTGGACATGCTGGATATGATGATCAATTTCGGTAAGTTTCATTGCGTACATTTGAATACTGATAGCATCAGATGTAGAGTAAATATTGAAGAGTATACTCGATGAGTTTGAGGTGACAAAAATGATGTTAAGTATCAAAATTCAAAGCTATCATGATACGATTACGTCGCTCTCCTAGTGGTTGGCGGTCGCGCTCGTACAGCCCTGTCGCGACGTACCATGTACAGCGACTGGGCTGTGTATAGTTACTGGTTGACCGAAAGATCGGTCTGTATCAGTCCGTCGGGGAATGTTCCGCGGAGACTGCGTCTGGCTTCACGGATCCCCTCACGGAGGACAGCGTTAATGGCAAAATATAAAAAGAGTCCTCCGGACAGACGAATCTTTCTGTCTAAGTTACTGGTTACAGAGCCCCAGGGCCGGGGTTAGGGCCTTGTCTGACAATACTAAACAATAGGAAGAAGGTACAATGTAGTCTGCAGATACTGTTGGGAGTGCATTAACATACATACAGTGTAAGCAATGGCATATTTACAGTACTTAGAAGACAGCTGTACAGGACTTAGTCTCAGATTTAGAAGCAGAATGCACTCTAAAAAGTAGATCCGTCGTCATCAGTAGACATCACCTGCCATTTCACATCACAGTCAAAAGGCCCGTTCAGAAGTCTTACACATCTAACTTAATGAACAATAACCCCTAGCCCTACTGACAGAACAAACACAATTTCCATGGCTCAACGGTCTTCATAATTCAGGTAGGGAGCCTACGCGAAAAGAGACCGGGCAGGCAGGAACTGTCACCCCGGCACCGTCGGCCTGCACTCCCAACAGCATGCCGCTCAGCCGCGTCGTCGGAGCGAACTTACCCGGTGTTCGACAAGTTATCCATGCAACTCCCTCATTTTCCCTGTAATGACACAAAAATTACACAAGATTTAGAGATAGCCATACACAAGTTATGATAAAGCTGTGAAAGACAGTGCAGTCTACGCAAGGACATTGTAACCTCACCTCAAACTGCGATGCCAGTCGCTCATTAATGATAGTCTGCTACGGTTCGACGCCATTTTCACCTTATGAATTGCAAAAATCACATTGTTCTGTGGCAAAAATACGCGATGTGCATGCCCGCCCCCTAACGATCAAGTGCATGTAGGAAGTTATCGAGTCTTTTTTTTTTTTTTTTATGATGAAAACGGCATGCAGAAAAGAAAGAAAGAAAGAAATAAAGAAAGAAAGAAAGAAAGAAAGAAAGAAAGAAAGAAAGAAAGAAAGAAAGAAAGAAAGAAAGAAAGAAAGAAAGAAAGAAAGAAAGAAAGAAAGAAAGAAAGAAAAAAAAGAAGGAAAGAAAGAAAGAAAGAAAGAAAGAAAGAAAGAAAGAAAGAAAGAAAAAAAGAAGGAAAGAAAGAAAGAGAGAAAGAAGGAAAGAAAGAAAGAAAGAAACGAACAAACAAGCAAAGAATTCAAAAGGAAGGAAGAAAGGATCTCAAGAAAGAAAACAAAAGAAAAAAAGGAAAGAAAAAAATTCAAAGAAAGAACTTGAAGTACCGGTAAGTTGGTAAGGAAAAAATTTCCATTTCAATACTAGTAGAAGATAGAAATTAATTGTGCAAAGCTCGTACGAGCAAATTAGATGTCTTGCTGACAATACACTAGGCCTGATACATATAAAACAAAGCTTGTACAATTGCATCATTTTGACAAACTATGTAAGGTTGTTGTGTTTTTTTTTCTTTTTCATGGAAAGAGGAGCTCTAATGTCTTCAAAGGCAGATGTGGCTGGAGCATGAATTTAAATTTACAATATGAGTTTGAGTTTTTGTTTTTGTTTCTTTTAAAAAAAATATAGTGAACTGATAGTGCACATGGTCGACAATAGATATAGGATTGAACAATACTGTTGAGCTATAAATCTACAGAATTAAAATTGTAACTATTTTTTTCCCCCGGGGCATGGAAAGGAATCATCTTTGAAATTTATTTTTGTGTTTTGTTTCAGGCAGGGCTCGTTGAGCTATTTTTTGTTGGTCTTTTTTTTTTTTTTTTTTTTTTTTTTTAAAGAGTAGAGACAGTCCAGCTGTAATTCATAGGGTAGGGTAATTAATCCAAACAGTCTTTGGGGGTATAATATACGGTACGTTGATATTCTAGGTCTTCTGAATCTATAAGATAGTCACACGAACTCTTTCTAGATCGAATCAACGGAATGAAAAGCAAGATTGATCGCAGCAGCCAAGTTGGAATATATATATATATATATATATATATATATATATATATATACACATATATATATATATATACTCCTAGATGGGTCATTTGGAAGACATTTCCATTTGTTTTATATGCAAATTTTAAAATACATGTTCAATGGCAATTTACGCAATGGAGACACGAAAATTGTCTCCTTAATGACCAGTTGTCTCCCTAATGAAGACACTTCCCCCCAATATGTCTCCCTAAGGTGCCAATATATATATATATATATATATATATGGGCAAGTCCAAGATAATGTCCCCTCAGATGCTCAAAATTCAACTTGATTTTATCAAAAAGTTATTGATATCATGTTGTAGCCAAAGAGTTAAATCATATATTTCCAGCAAAGAAAATATTGAATTATGCAAATTTATGCAAGAAATATGGCCTTGATTTGCATAAATCAAAAACAAACCTTACGTATGGGACAAATTATAAATATTCATCTAAAATCAGTTGAATTTGTCCTTGACCTAGTTCCTTTATGGACATGACCCCTGTATGAGTTAGTATAATCTGCAATTGGTAAGACAAGGTCAGCACATTAATTATGCAAATTATGCACTTTCCCAGAACATAGTGTCCCATACGTAAGGATTTGAGTATGTTTTTTTTAAGTTTTTTCTGAAGATTTGTAACATTGACCAATCATACTTTAGGAAGTTCTAATTTATTCATTTCAACTCCAGATTAGCAAAACTAAATGAGGAAATTTAATTAGTCCTTCATCTTATAACTAATTAAAGTTTGCTTACGTATGGGACAAATGCCTTACGTATGGGACATTACATGCAAAGTGAATGGGAAAACCGCCTTTTGACATGGATGCTATAGGGACCTATGTCCTTACATTTGTTTGGTTAATGGTTATCTTTGCACCTACTCTGAAGGATATGTCTATATATCTGCCTCTCCTACTCAGTTGACCTCAGGGAGAGTGTAAGAACAGCATTATTGAGTCATTCTATGATTAAGAAAGGAAAATAAAGAATATTCATTTATACTTGTATTTTCTTATTTTCATTACAGGCTGTGCAGCTGGTCTTAAATTAACATTCCCCATGAACATTTTGATATTGGACATTTTCTTAATTCAGTTATCATTTTCAACTTTACCTCTCTACAAAATGACTTTGTCCAAGAATGGGATTCTCTGAGTGTCATTTTAGGTGCAGTACACTGTTCAGCATGTACCACAGGTTGTACAGCCTCAAAAGCGAAATCAAAACAATTGTGCTTATAGCGCGCATCAATGACAACATTATACAGTAAACCTCGCATGAGTCGAAGCTCTCGGGACTGACAAAAATGTGTCGACTTAAGTGAAATTCGACTCTCGCGAGAGTCGATTTTTTTTCGACTCACAGTTATGTACATGTATCATAGTACATTTGCATGCATGTGTGTGTGTGTGTGCTTGCGTGTGTGTGTTTGCATTCAAATTTGTCTGTTCTTGAAGATAATGTTCTTATTTTGTTCTAAATTGAACATGGAGTTTGTATCAATACTAAAGGTTAGTTAAACGTAGTTCTGCGAATGTTTGCACTAATGTGGCAGTGTGCATGTGCTATGTCTATGGTGCAACTAGTAGCCATCTCTGTCAACCTACCCTGAGACAAACACTCTCCCAGGCCCATCCCACCTCCATTGAACAAAACTATACAGCCAGCCGGGCACGCACAAACAAGCTCCGCCCACTTGGCCTGTCACTAAAATATTAAAGCAGCAATTGGTTGACCAAGGAGTTCTGGCTTGACATGGATAAAGTATGGATGTGCTGTGTGTATGGATAAAGTATATGAATCGATGTGCTGTGTGTATACATGTATACATGTGTATGTATTCGACATGCGTGCAGAGCGGTACGGTGAGTGAGCATGCTTACCTGCAGCAGGCCAGGGACGGGGTTCTGCGACATGCCGATTTTTGTGTTCTCCTCTAAATGTCATGAGAATGCCAGACAAATTTTCTTCGGCTCAAGTGATGTAAACTACGTGTATTTTGTACAAAAGGGACTGAATGTTTTACTTCGACACAGCCGAAATTCGACTCTCGTACTTCGGCTTATCCAAATATTTCTTAGAGAAAATACATAGGGAAAAATCGGGACTTTTTATTTTGCTTCGAGTTAAGTGATTTTCGACTCACTCGACGTCGACTTATCCGAGGTTTACTGTAGGTCTTACTGAAAAGAAAAATCACTGAAGGTGTGAGCAGGTAACTTTGTCATTACTAGAGTTAATAGCAAAGGAAAAACCCTATGAGAATACTTTTTATTTTGATATGATTGTTAATATTTCAACTGCTCACCCTCAGAATATGTCATGACTTATCAAGGTCATGAACATGATTTCTGAAAATCCTGTAAAATGAAGACTATAGTTTACATTTGCTATAAACCACAATATCAATACTGGTTCTGTGGTTGGAGTGCTAAAAAACACAAATTACACAAACAAATAGGGAATTCAATTTTCTTTTCTATTTTGTGTTTGAAGAGACAGATGTGCTCTGAGACACCTTCATCAATTCATACTTACTTTGTACCCCACATCTACACGATTATCAACATACATTGCAATCTGGTAGTGTATGATCAAATGAGGTTATAAGAATTTATTCAAAATTGTAATTTGCAGATCAGTGAGTTACTTAAGTGTTTCAAATCTAGATTTGAATGTGCAAATGATAATCTTTCCTGTATCACTACACAAGCATGTATGTATGTACAAAGTAACACAAATTTTGTCGTCTTTGGTTTCATAGACACGAAGCCAAGCAATTTGAAAAAAAAAAAAAAAAAAAAACAGCATTGGTACATACATTCTTCTATCTCCTTAAAATCTAAAACTTTCATTAAAATTTGATTGATTTTGCAGTTCAGCTAAAATTCACATGGCAAAACATGATGATTACAGAGCAAAATGAAGTACTCTTGTTGTTGTGTTTTGTGCTGCATTTCAAACAATTATAAAGCTTTATAAAAAACTTAGACAACTTGCAAGGTAAGCCTAGAGCTACTGAAAGTACCCACTTCAAACTGTATTTGCAAATTACATTGTACATGACATTTGATTCTGAAGTTGAAATTATCAAGACTACAAATTAGTTATTGTACATGTACATGTATGCTATATCAAGGTCACAAGCTAGAATTCGCTCATTTTTTTTTTTCACTTGATGAAAAAATATTGACTAGAGTAATTACAAATGGGCTAGAAATAGAGTGTCAGTATACTATATCTGTATGTGTAGACATCATGAGGACAGTGTTAATGTATGACGGAATCCAAACTAAGACATTTAATTGTAAATTGGTAATTACTTTTATTTGTTTTATTTTAGCTTTTGCTAGGTACCTGAACCGGGAAAGTACCCACTTAGAAATCTATTTCATTTGTTACATGTTGTAGCATGATTTGTGGAACTGAATATGATACTATGGGGAAATTTAAAGTCATTCCCATGAATGCATTTGTGCACTAAAGACAAATGTCCCATACGTAAGTTGAGCCATGTCCCATACGTAAGGTGTACTTTCGTTAATTAAACCAACTTCATGAAAATATGCTTTATTCTTTTGCAGTGAAACTTTGCTGAAAGATACTTCAGTATTGTACCTTTCTTCACTTCCAAACAGAACTTGATCAGTAAGGTACTTTCAGAGAATTTTCAGTTCAAACTTTATTTTGAAAAATCCAGTTTTTCTCTGGTCCCATACGTAAGTTGGCATATTTTTCTTAATAAAACTATTAACCCAAGGTCAAATGATATCAAACTTAAACACAATATTCTTCTCAGGGATACCAGTCCTCCTGATGATAAACAATAAAATCCAAGTGCTCCTTCATTACTTTTCAGAGGTTTGAAATCTCTGAATGTCCCATACGTAAGGTGCGCAATATCTTGGACTTGCCCATATATATATATATATACATATATATATATATTTTTTTTTTTTTAATCTTCAGGCTCATATCCATAACCATCTGCCATTTTGCCACCATAGTTGTAATTAAGGGGAGTGGGGGTTTGTATACATGCTATTGTGTACCACACACCCTGTCCGTCTCTAGGGACGTGCTTCATCAATTCGAATTCTTACGACGCTCGTGGGACGTTACGTGTGGGGATGTGCAAATAGTGGGTACGGATTAAGACTAATCATTTTGTTGTTGCTTGGATGCAGACGCCTTCATTTGCGCAGAACGAAACGATTTTTCTCACTCTTGAAGTTCGAGTAGTATGGTCAATCTACTCAACTGTATGGGAATACTAAGGGAACAGAATTAACCACATGTGACGTGACCATTGAATTTAACTATTTTTGTTGACTTTCTTGGCAACGTAACGATTTGAGGTAGATGTCTAGATCAGAAGGCGATTTTCGTGAGTACCCTTGTTGACGTGTACTGTTGGCTGACGTAGTCCCACCCCTTAAAAACGCTGTAGGCCTAGTGCAATCTATATTACCAAGGGCCAGGGCTTTCCATTATTTTTAAAACTGGAAGGAGAATTTATTTTTCATGATAACAGCTCAAATGGTTGGCAGTGAAAGTTTGTTCTTACAACAGTAGATGTTCTAAGCTATAAATGATAAATTATTTGACGTCTTGAATCACATGACTACCAATATACCACATGACATAATTTTAACGGATAGTCTAGACTATCCGTTAAAATTTACTATCCGTTAAAATTTACAAGCCTGGTAAATAGCCCGTAGAATGAATTATATAGCCTTTAGGCATAAGTTTTGTTCTGTGTTGTATAAGTGTCTGGAGTTTAAGCAGGGATGTTAGTCCAGTATACTCTTGTAGGTTCTCTGAATCTGTTCTTAGTTGCCTTTTCCATCTGATAGCTATAATACTACCGAGGTATAAAATGAATACACACAGTACAAAATTGTATATTGTTTAACGTTAGGTCCACACATCACGCAGATTAATTGCTGTTGATCTAGCATGAAAAATGTTTGCTGAAGTTCATCTTCACTGTGCATTTGTTTTAAGCAAACCTGTACAACCTGACCCATCCTTGATAATGAGGCAGAAGAGTGTTGTCATAAAAATGAAATAAGAATATCAATAAAAGAATGTTGACATTTTTTCTTCTATCATCCAGGTATCATCTCACAATGAGTGACCCATCGTCAAGCCTTCGGAAGAACAAAAAGATGCCCCTCCCAGGGGTCAAGCAACCACCTGGGTAGGCAACATATATTATTGCTGTTGATGTTGTTTTGTAATGTTGCATGTAACCTATCCTGTTGTTTAACTCCAAACACACCACTACATGGACATGGTATCATACATTATATCACAGAAAGCCAGTTTTCCCAAAGCATTTACTGTAAAAGTAGAAATTTTTGTGGTGTTAAAATTTTCACGCATTTTGCACAACCAGAAACTAGCGCGAAAATAAAAGCATGCAAATATTTTTGCTTGCCATATATTCCAGTACTTACTATCTTGATTCTGCGGAATAAAAAACAAGTTAACTCTTCTTACTGGGCCAAGCATGAAAAATAAATGCGCGAAAATGTCCACTTTTACAGTAATGTACACGTTTACAAATATGGTGACAACATCAATCTAATAATAAAAATGAAGTACAATGTATGGTAATGCTGCAGTTGTTTTTATTTTCCTCTGGTATCCCTGCTGTTTACAGGCAAAGGAGTGTGCCTTTCAGGAATCAACCAGCAGACTTTCTTGGTGAGTGACACATGAAATGTTATCTGTCACATCTAGTACATGCTGCAAAGTCTTCGTTACAGTACATCTCAGCATTCTGCACTCTTGCAGTGATTTATTGTTCCATGATATGTAGTGTTACAATGAAATAGACACTGTTGATGGCTTACTGGTACACTGTACTGGTACTACAGACATCAAATGTGTGTTTTAAGTTTTTTATTTATAAAAAAAAAGAAGAAGAAAATGCGTGTCGTGATAAGATGACAGTGTTTGTGGCAGTATTGACCAGAATAGCCAGAGTACAGTGTTTGTGTGTAGTGTTGTATTATTCAGTGATCGTACAACTTGCCAGCACATGACCATGGATACTAACTGAGCCCCATTTCATAGAAGATGTTAGGATTGCAACACTTGCTAGAATGGTAGCTTTCCATAGCAACAGCCAATCAGGAAGCTGGATTCTTGTTATTACCATGACAATTGCCATGCCACAAAGAGTTGCTTTCATACATGTAGCAACTTTGTTATTATGAAACGGGGCCCAGTTGGGCAGGATGTCTTTGATTGAAACCTATGAAAAAGATTTAAACTGTATTAATTTTGCTTTGATTTATTCATTTTTTTTTTTAAACAGAATTTTGGAGTGTTTAATCAAATACTTTAATAGGCATTTAAGAGAAAAATTGATCCTAGTTCTGATTTTTTTTCCCCCAAATCAGCCACCCCTGATCTCGATGACATGGATGACATTCTGCACAGAACCTCATCCAGACTCTCCACAACCAGCATCAGGACTGACCTGGGGTCGGTCCCAGGTCAAAAGGTCAATCACCTGCCCAAGATCAGCTCCAAGGACAAGAAGAATGGTAGGAGGCCTCCTGTGGGGAAACTTTATGATCTTGTTCTCAAACACCATGTGTATTTTTTTTTTTTGGGGGGGGGGGGGTATTGTAAAAGATGATTTTGTTTGTACATTTCGGGCAACCAGGAAGTTGCTCAAAAATAAAAGCATGCAAATATATTTTGCCTGCTGTTATATGCAACACTATGTAATGTGTTGATTCTGCGTAATTAAAAGCACGCAAAAATTCATCTTAGCCAGCCAAGAGCAAAAAATTACTCTCGCAAACATATCCACTTTTACAGTTCTGTGTAGTAGAATGTTTTGAGAAGTGAATGACATTTTTGTTAAAGTTGTGTAATCTCCTTAACTAGAGTCAAAATCAAACCCAGGCGAAGATTTTCGGGAGATTTGAAAATACTCTGTGGACAGAGATACACAGTTACCTACACAGAAAGGAACAGAAATAAGGGGGCTTGACCTAGTCACATGTACACAACATAGAGCTACTGTAGGGGGAAAACATAGATATCACAGTGACTCTGTCCATGTACATGTACATTATGGCACTTGTGAGGACACTTGCCCTATTAAAGAGGAGAGAATGATACAGAAAAAAAAAAATAAAACAACTAGAACAGACATTTAGATAGAGCTACTGTGGAAAGAGGGTGTAAAGGCACATGAAAATGCATTGAAAATGATTATCTTAAATTTCCTCTGCCATTGTATTCCCTTATGAATACGTACAATTGTATCTCTGAGTTTTTAGCTTCAGCTCTTTACTTCAAATCTCTCTCTGTACACTACATCTGCAAGAAGTTGTTTCATGCCCTCAGTCCTGTCAGGGATTAATACAGTGTAAGTTTCTGCAGGTGACTGAAATCTGTCCCTTCTCTGCTCCCCTATTACTCCCCCTCCCCCCACACCCCCTACACCCCCCCCCCCACCACCACCACACACACCCCACTTTTCTGCAGCCCCCTCCGATCTAGACCTGATGTCGAGCATGATGAGCCGAATTGCCAAACTGGAGCTGCAGGTCAAATATTATGCCAAGGAAATCATTGAAAAGGTGAGAGGTCATTGGGCGCTTCAAATCATCCGCATTGTTGATTTGATATCGCAGCATGGCAATTGTCAAATGTGCGCTCTTTTGTGTCCTTGTTTTCGTATTGTCTGACACACTGCCTTGTGCATTGTGAAAATTCTTTTTGTTCTCTCTCTCCTCAACATTCAATGCATCAGAATTTATCATCAGCCTCTTTAATATGTGGAAAAGATTTCCCAACTTTTGACAAGAATTGACACTAGTCTTCAAACTGTTAGCAACAAACCAGTTCTCGGCTCACAAAGGTAGAGGTTTGTGCTGTAGCCTAGACATGCTCCGTAGCTTTTGCATCATGTTCTTAAAACTTTCTTATTGTGTTAAATGCTTTCATTTTTTTTTTTGAAATTGAGAAACTTATGACATTAGATGTATAAAGAAATCATATCAAGTCATATTCCTAGGATTTTGAATACTACAGCATACGACATGTACACCTTCTATTTTGTTACCATATGTCATAACAGTGACCACAGCGACAACATGGGAAATAAGTGCTATCACTTTTTATGAAGTGATTTTACAGATTCCCCATCATGGAAATGATTACATATTGTTATCAGGATCAGCTCACTCATGATATTTGTAAGAACAAAATGTACATGTAGATATGGTGTACAGTACACAGTGTAACTGATTTTTATGATGTCACATTATCTTTCAACAGAACTCCTTTGAATATGTTTTTTTTTTTGTCTTTCATTTCACCACAGGACAAGAGAAATAATGTACTTGAAGAGAAGTTAAAATTGATGCAGAAGTACCATGGTGAGACACCATTTGTCATCAAATTTCTTCCTTAATATATTAAAGAGTAATTTTTTTTTTTTTTTATAGTGAATTCAGACTGTCTGTTTGAGTGATGGATCTAATACTGTATACACCGAATATTTCACGAGGTTTTTATTTTCACAAATTTCGCGAGTCAGGTGCTATTTGCGAAATTAAAGACACATGAAAACATTGACTCTAATCCCAATGTGGATGTGACATACGCATGTACACTTCTCCGTTCAGTACAGGACTCCATGATCGCGAATTTAACCACTCGCGAAATAGTAGGGAATTCCCGATTCGCGAAGATTTAGACTCGCGAAATATATGGCGTATACAGTAGTAAGGTAAACATAAGTGTATTATTCTTGTAGAAGCAAGATGCCAGGCCTTTTTTTTCAATCCAGATTGTCATTGTCTGTGACAAACAAAAATGTGTTATCCCCTTCTGTAGCTCCTCTTTGGGGGAAGAAAAATCTTTGTTGTCTTTCAGACATTTCATGAATACATTCCCTGTGTAATAACTTATTCAAAGTGTGCATGTTTTCTACTTGAAGAAATGTACAATGTAAGTGTATTTTAGAAGAAAAAGGTCTTAAGAGAGATCTGCTACCTTTCATGCATACTCTTTCTCTTTGCCAATAAGCGGAGGAGCAAGATAGTCCCACTCGTACACGGTAGCTATTCAGGCCTGTTTTGCAAGGGTGCATAGTGGTAGTGTGAGGTACGTTTTTAGAAAAATACAAAATACGTAAAATGAAGTTCATTCTTGTAATGGTATTGCACAACATGAAATTACTAGTGGACAGCCAGAGAAAGATGCTGATATGATGGTTTGAAGTTGTTAATCACTTGACAATCACTGTGAAATTGAATGGTAGCAAGAAGATCAGCTGACTGAGGCTTGGTCATGGTGTTTCTCCATTTTCTCTCCGCCCCGTAGGGGATTCGGACGTGGAGTCTCAGAGGGTGAGGGAGCTTGAGAGGAAGTGCCAGTCACTCCAGGAGCAAATACAAGACATGGAGGTGGGTAGGTTAGGATGGTGGGGAGAAGTGTGCTGCTAGGGCACACCACAAACATCATGCATGAGTGCAGCAGAGATGCCAACCAATACGATTTTATAGTATTTAGTATGAAAAACAGAGTGAAATACAATAATAGTGGCAGATCCAGAGGGGGTGAACCGGGCGCGCGCCCCCTCTTTATTTTTTGTTAAAACAAAAGAAATTATAACAAATATGGGGGGTGCATGCTCCCCCCTTTAATTTTGTAAAGGCGCCTCCCCTTTACTCAATTCCTGGATCTGCCCCTGAATAATACAATATTGTCTCTTGAAAGTACAACTTTTCATCTTTCAAATAAAAAACAAAAAGCCAATATAAACCGCAGAAAACTGGAGAGCCGTGTCATCATAATTATAGAAAGATGTACTACTAAATTCCTGCAACCTCTACACAAACGTTGAATGACGAGCCTAAATGCGCAGGAAATATGCGGATGCTTGACAATTTTCTCATCAATGCTGATGAAGTAGAAACATGTGACTTGCCTGTTCTTACCAGGGAAACATTTTTTCTGACATTTTACTTGTCCCAGGGCCAACGGGCTAATGGTAGTGTCAAGATTTCATGATTTCATCTGATTTTCCTCTCCAGAATCTGATTTTTTTAAAAAGGATATTCTGTATGTTTTTTTATGTCAAGAAGTTGGTGTCTCTGATGCTGAAATGCTAGGCTTCGCGGTGCGCTGACAGATTCGCATTCATAGCGTGATGTGATGGGTAAAACTTGTGATACCTTTGAACATAAGGTCCTAGGTTCAATTTATATCAGGCCCAGTGTGTGCATCTTTGGAAGGAGGAAATATGTCAGTCACGCCCTGTCGCCCCTGACTCAGCTGTACTGGTGCGGTCATACATGTGTACCAATGAGAAGTCACATTGGGAGAAGTGTGGACAATGAAGATACTGTCCTGAATAAATAAGACTATGTCACCATCAATAGTGTTGCAATCATTAATATTGTGGAGGTTTTTTTTGTTGTTGTGATAATCAATGATACTGCATGTTATACTACTGCTAGTAGTGATTTTCATTGTTATTATCATCATCATTATTGCAATTTAGTGGTAGTAGTAGTAGTAGTAGCAGTAGTAGTAGTAGCAGCAGCAGCAGCAGCAGCAGCAGCAGCAGCAGTAGCAGTAGTAGTAGTAGTGGTAGTAATAGTAGTAGTAGTAATAGTAGCAAGTAGTTTTATCATTATCATTTTAGTTGTAGTTATCAATGTTTTTTTTTTTTTTTTTTTTTAACCAGGTATTGTTGTAGTAGTTAAAGGTAGGTGCTTGCAAATGTTTAAGATGACAATATTAACGTAAATACGCCTTGTCGTATCTTTTTGAACTTGAAGGACTTTCTTTCAGACTATGGAATGGTCTGGGTTGGAGGGACGCATGCAGATGATGACCCACAGAGTTCAAAGGTCGAGGGGCTGTACGAAGACTTAACAGAGAAAAGAACTGCTGGCACAGAGTCTGTGTGGAGACCAGGTAGAAGATGGTTTAGAATCATAGATTACTTTCTCCCACTCTGTCTTTTCATATATCTTTCTTTTTTTTTCTCTTTCTGTCTCCTTTTCTTGCATTTTTCTTTTTTTCTATTTTCCTTCTTTGTTTATGCAAAGGGCGGTGATTTGACTCAGTTGGTAGTGCATCTACCTCCAGATTCAAAGGAACGGGGTTCGATTCTCAAGTCTAACTACAGTAAGCAGTGTTGTGTGTGATCACCCCCCCCCCCCCCCCCCCCCCCAGTCAGAGGCAAAATATTCTGTCCCTCAGAGAGTGTGTGAGAGACTCACAACTCATGCACGTAAAAGATACCATTTCATTCATTCATCACAAAGAGCAGGATGCCTAACCTGGTGAAGTAGTCCTGCCTCACTGGACCCCATGGAAGACCAGCTAGTGCAGGTGAATGTGGGCTATCCAGTCATCCTCTCAGATGGAAAATGAAACTAACAATGCATTCATTCATTCTCTTTGATACTCAGTTTGGTACTCATTTTAGTTTTTTATTTTCATTTTTCTTCTCAATTTCCCATCATGTGTCAGGTGTGTCCGTTGTATCGGGTCAAGGGGCCGCTCCGGACTTTGACCTCGTCTTGAAGAACATCCGGGAGCTGAACGTGCTTGCCGGGGAGGGGGAGAAGAAAATCCAGCACACAGTGGGCGGGGCACGGTTTAAGACGGTGGACTCCATACCCCTGACTCTCTTCGCCAATGGCATCTTCATGTTCAGCGGGCCGTTCCGGTCCTACGAAGAGCCGGAGACACAGGTGACTGCTTAATAAATTGGCTCAATTTGTTGGAATCATGTTTGTTAAGGTCCGTTTGGGCACATCATACACCAGACGGGCACACAATAATAATAAAGTGTGCACCATAGAAGGACATTTTCATATGATATGTCTGTCAATAGATAATCACAGAGAATGTGCAATAGAGTACCAAGGTGTAATGTTACAGCAATTCATCGCCACGGAAACTGGTTCTTAATAACCTCACATATTACAGAATATATGTGAGAATGAGGATTGCTAACCATGCTTGTACCCGGTTCCAACCCAGTGCCTGAAGCCTTGTGCAATGGTATTTTGTGTGTAAACAGCACTACGCTACAACAAAATACTGAGACATCATCACTTTAGTTCTCCATGATCTCATGTTGAACAGTGAATTTCTGTTGTGAATGTTGACTACAGAGAAACACCGTTACAACGCACTCACTATAGAGATACTGTCGTTTTTAGTCCCCATTTTCCGTTACTGCATTTTAATACACAAGTTGTAGCTGGTTTCTATTATAGTACATTCATAGCGAAGTAAAAATCGGTGGTCCTGGTAACCTCATTATGATGGGATTTCCCTGTATTGGAAAAATAACAAAGAATGGGTGTTCAAGTTTCTTTAATTATACATTGTCAAACATTTCAAAGTGATTGTGTATGATACATGGAAATGTAGTTGCGTACATTTTGTCCTTGGTAGTGTTATGTGGGTAGTCGTCTGTTTCACTTCAAAGTACACTGTGTAGCTACTCTTCTCTTCAATCCTTCTCATTTGTAGCGATGTATGCAAGACTTGATGGAAGGCTATTTCCCATCAGAGCTGCAGTCCCGATAT
Source organism: Diadema setosum (assembly GCF_964275005.1). Lineage (NCBI taxonomy): Eukaryota > Metazoa > Echinodermata > Echinoidea > Diadematoida > Diadematidae > Diadema > Diadema setosum. The sequence goes on along the minus strand of NC_092703.1, from coordinate 9,824,854 downwards.
CCAGACGGTGTACCCATCAATGTGAGTTTGGTGTTAGTGTAATGCTGTAAGATGTACATGTCAATTATTGTCCCTGCCGAACGAGTTCGAGCAGGGGACTATGAAACGGGCTCCGTACGTGTGTGTGTTTGTGTGTCCGTTTGTGCGTCCGTCTGTGCGTCCGTGTGTGATCAAAATGTTCAATTTGCTACTTCTCTGTCATTTATGAGCCAATTTTGATTCTGTTTGCTTTATATGATAGCACTACATTGGAGCTTTGAAACTTGTACACAGAATTTCAGTTGTGACCTTTGACCTTGACCTTTGACCTATATTGTACATTTTGCTTCAAAATGCTACTCCTTCGCCATTTCTAACCCGATTTTGATTCTGTTTGCTTTATATGATAGCACTACATGGGAGCTTTGAAACTTCTACACAGAATTTCAGTTGTGACCTTTGACCTTGACCTTTGACCTATATTGTACATTTTGCTTCAAAATGCTACTCCTTCGCCATTTCTAACCCGATTTCGATTCCGTTTGCTTTATGTGATGGCACTAGGTGAGGGCTTCAAAACTTCTACACAGAATTTTGACCTTTGACTTCTTTGACCTTTGACCTTGATTTTTGACCTATATTGTACATTTTGCTACAAAATGCTACTCCTTCGCCATTTGTAACCCGATTTCAATTCCGTTTGCTTTAAGTGATGGCACTAGGTGAGGGCTTCAAAACTTCCACACAGAATTTTGACCTTTGACTTCTTTGACCTCTGACCTTGATTTTTGACCTGTATTGTACATTTTGTTACCAAATGCTACTCCTTTGCCATTTCTAACCCGATTTCGATTCCGTTTGCTTTATGTGATGGCACTAGGTGAGGGCTTCAAAACTTCTACACAGAATTTTGACCTTTGACTTCTTTGACCTTTGACCTTGATTTTTGACCTATATTGTACATTGGCTACAAAATGCTACTCCTTCGCCATTTCTAACCCGATTTCGATTCCGTTTGCTTTATGTGATGGCACTAGGTGAGGGCTTCAAAACTTCTACACAGAATTTTGACCTTTGACTTCTTTGACCTGTGACCTTGATCTTTTTACCTATGTTGTACATTTTGCTACTAAATGCTACTTCCGGCGGGGACATATATTACGCACCGCGTAATTTCTACTTTTCCTTGTTTCCAGCTGATACTGGTGTATCAACTGCAGTGTTCATGATTAGTACACTTGGCATTTTATGATGCTATCCCAGCCCTGGGGAATTACCCAGACATTGTACCTGGCAAAGTGAGTTTGGTGTTTAATAGCAGAGCACTTTATGACGTGGTGTTCATTTGCTTCACCTGTAGTGTACCGAGTATAGTATTCTTGATAACTACACTTGGCACCGTTAGATTCTTTTCCGTGTTTTGTCTTGTTTACTTTTTAAACATTTTTTGTGATCATGTCATATTTCTGCACCATTTCTCAAGTTTTTCCATGGTCTGTAGAACTGATGAAAATTTGATATTCAGGTTGATACTATTTTAATTTGTGCAATTTTAGTCTCTCACAGTCTTCCTGTGACTGAAACTGAAGAATCCATACCGTAGACGTACAGCTCTATAACTTCATATCTTAAACACTATAGCCACAAAGACAATGTTGTCAAGTTTTGCTACAGAAGTCATTTAAACCCGTCACAACCATCATCTCAGAATTCTGCTGCTGTAACTCATTAATGTCTTTCCTTTGGCCATAGAAGGGTTAATATGCAATGAGCCCAGTTTACTTTCTGCTTAAGAATCCCCACACTGCTTTCTTTAAAGTTTTGTGACTTTTCTTTTTTTTTTCTTCTGTTGTTGTTGCTGCTGCTGCTACTGTTGTTGTTGTTGTTGTTGCTGCTGTTGCTTCCATTGTTGTTGTTGTTGTGGTTAGGTCAACGACCAGCGGGACACAGTCTTCCGGGACCAGCGAGCGGAGGAGAACTTTCCGGGAACGGGATTCACCCTGGGCGGGGACACAGACTTGCCCTCCAGACTGGTACCCTCCAACCTCGACAAGGCTACCAGTATGGAGAGCAGCGGGCCACCAGTGAGTGAGGGTCATACACCACTCCAACTGAGAGAGACCAGTAAACCCCCAAGTAAGATATGACTTAAATCTCCAGGCCCCCTGTTCCTGAAAAGTGACAAGATTAAACTTTACAAAAAAGAAAGGAGAAAAGAAAGGCTCTTCTTAAGCCAATTATGGAGTGCTTATTTCTAACTTTTAAAGCCATAATTTTGTCAATTTCCATGAATGAATGAATTGAAACAAGACAAGAAATCATCGAGTGATATGAGACTCCTCACTGAAATTTACAAATCAAATTTTGTCTCCATCTTTTTTTCCTTTGTTTTTTTTGGTAGATGCAGGAATTTCAGAAAATTACATCATTTTTCAGTTGCATCTTATTCAAATTTGATATGGCTTTCCCCCATTATGTAATACATTGTATGTGTGTATAGTGTAATAGCTGTTTATCCTACTGGATTTGTACCCAGATCACCGCAAGGACAAAGAAACTGATATCTATGTCCTGTCTCCTAATTACAAATCTACTTCACACATCCTCTTGCAGTCGAACCAATGTCCGTTGACCAGTTCCTTAATAAGCTTCGCCCGACAGTCACCAGCGACGGGAAAGTGTTGGACATTCAATCTTCAGTGGCTGACTTGCTAAGGGTGAGGCAGAATGAGAAAGGAAATGGACCTGGCATTTTGTTGTAAAGGAAAACTCCCAAAACTTGTGTGCTTATGATATCTTCGGTTGAGAATGATAAGGGCATTAAGTTGCCACTAAACCCATAGTGTTCAAGACAACTTAACGCCCTTCTCATTCTCAACAGACGATATGTACTTCACAATTTATGATATGTTTGTGATGCTCACAGTGATCAAGATATTGCAATATAGTTTGAAAGTTTCAGGTGTTGAAATTTGGTTATAATATGTGTCATTTATACTTTAATGCACATTCTGGTTTCATATTCTTCTGAGAATGGTGTGTAAGTCTTGTAGAAAAAAAAATACAGCAACAATTTTCTGAAGGGATCCACACATACAACCTACAACATTTATTAAGGGAATATAGTAAGGGTTATGTACATAATGCTCTCTAGCAAATTTTGTCTGGAGATAGATTTGATATCAAAATGATGACATGCTTCAAAGCTCTAGTTAAGGCTACTGTGAAATCTTTCAGTGCAAATGAAAAGTATTTCTGTATTCTCATGTTTTCCTGGAATACTGTAGAAATCTTCCATTTGCCTGCTCAGTGGAAATACTAAACTCATTGCCATGACTTCAATAATTATCATAAGCTTTCATCTTACACCATAATAGAAGGTCACAACTGAGAGATGAATATGTCGTACTTAACCCTTGGTGTTCTTCGAGTGCCTATTTGTACAGAAAACCACACAGAGCCATTATATACTATCCAAAGTCCGTGGCACAGAAAGGATTTAGGAGAACCACAAGTCATCACACTTTTGTCCCATTTGGCCTATCTTGTCTGTACAGGAGGAGACAATCCCCAACGCAGTTACCGTCGTGGACACCCCTATCGTTCAGGACATCCGAGAAAGAGCTATGTCAGGCAAGCAGGGTCACGGTACAGAGAGGCCGCTGTCCGCGAGGGGCTCTCCGAGGAACAGAGTGACGACCCTCCGCGTCAAGTCGGAGAAGGGCGACCACACGTTCATCCTCAAGCTGCGGTTCAGGGACACCATCCGAGATCTGCGGATGCATCTTGACAAGGAAAGGTGGGCTGTACGACAGAAACCCCACAGCTTTGATCATGTCAGTTTTTTGATGAAATCTATAAAAGTCAGTTGAAAATATGGAGCCAGAGAATGCAGTTGCCATTTTAAAATTTTTTATTCATTCATGCATTGTATGAAGATGTAGTCATGAAACGTGACAAAGGTTTCAAACTTTGCCTCTACTTCAATATTGGTTACCACACACACGCACATACCAAAAAAACAAAACAAAACAAAACCCCAAACCAAAAAACAAAAACAAACAAACAAATTGTCAAAGATAGTGACAAAGATAACATCAGTGATAATATGGACAACATAGTGATGATAATTGTAATAATGGTAATAACAACCAAGCACACTTGCAAGGCCCCAATCCCAATTTGAAAGATAGAAGGTAGATAGAGTTGCAAATAGAAATTATCCTTGTCCAGTACCAAGGCTGTTGATGATAACGATTGTACTCTGATAGGTGACATGTCTAATATCACCCTTCATTCTTTTTCTCTATGAACTGTACGTTTGTATTCAACATGTTCATACCGATGTCTATATATTTGTAATACACCCATGTTACAAGTATAACTTGCTGTCTGTTACTTCTGTTTCGCATTTTGTTATCATTTATTTATGTTTTGTTTTTAAATGCATTGGCCCGACAGGAAGTCGCAGTCTGTGGACTACGATCTGGTGACCACATTTCCCAATCGAGTCTACACGGAGCTTGATTCCACCTTGGAAGAGAATGGGCTGACGCCCAATGCTACCATCCTTGTGAGACTGAAAAAGAGGTAGTGCTGCACTGGACATTCTGAGCTTTGAAAGTGAGACTGGATGATGAAAATCACTACATGCTGTGTAATTGTATGGAGAGTGCCAACATATCAAATGAGAATTTATTATCAGAGATGACTTTTTCGACAATTGCAAGGGCAGAAAACTGTTTTAGACCTCTCAAAACCTGTGAAATTGTTAGATTTGACAGGTGAAGAATACAGGTTTCAAAAACCTCACAGCAGTCTAGCTTGCCACTTACACAATGTATATCCTGTTCTGAGAACATGAGTCCTCCTCTGAGATTACAATGTTGGTGTACAATGTAGATGTTCTATTTGTATGACTGGTGATAGTCAAAAGTATGGAAAGCTATCATTCTAATTTTCTAAAACCTTTTTTTTTTTCTTACCTGGTGTTTCTCCTGTTAGTAGGCATAAATGCTTTTGTTTTCTTTTTGTTATACATACTTTGTTCATTGCATGTGATCTGGGTTGAACAAAAAAATGGAATAAAACTAGCCTTACATTGACAGGGCACAATAAGGGCATAGTAACTTACTGTTCCCTTCAAATTGGATTTAATGACCTTCTTGCCCTAAACTGATACAGTAACTTTGCACAATGTGGAATTAACACATTACCAATGTACACCATCATTTCAGTGTCTGTTTTAATATTCATGCAAACCAGAGAGATACACAGTAAACCACTCACAGAGAGATACACAGTCAACACAGGCAACAACCACTCGGGGGAGACACAAAATGTGGCCTTTATAGACAGGTGGTCGTTGTAGATAGGTTCAATATGATGGCCATTGTGGAGGACATCTTTTACGTGTCAACCAGTCAGCCTGCCCCTTCAAACAGTCACTCGTTGCCTTATCCTTGTAGTCAAATTTCAGTGGCCTTTGTTTAATGCAACCGCCAACATAGCTATGGCAGGTTGCTCTATTGCCATGCACTGCTGGGTGGTTGTGCGGAGTTGTCAGTCATCCAATGAAAACTGAATTTGTAGTCGCGCTAAGTGGCTTTATGCATGTGGTTGCTATACACAAGGTTTTCAACTACACATTTTCTATGTGAGTGATGTCTACATGGTCACTTTGGGCAGGTTGTCTTTAGAGATGCATGTAGATGGTCGCTGGATCAGGTTTGACTGTATGATTTATTTGGTATTCATTACACTATGTCTAGCTGTAATTCAGCAGCCTTTCCTCTATGCAATTTGGTAAGATCTTACAATATTTCCAATGGAAATGGTGTCTGTACATATGAATTTTACAATCATTAGAAAGCCATCACCGAAAAGCCCCTAACCATCAAATCTGGATGGAATCACTTGATTGAACCTTCACCCTCTTCCAAATCAAATAACACCTTGATCTTTCTCAGACTTGATAGTGTGTCAATTAAGAAAAAAATCATGTCTTTTTCAAATTTATGTGGAAAGTGCAATGTGTTTTTATGAATGTGTTACTGTGATATTTAGTCTGTGTGGAAATTGCTGCCTCCTTTTTTCACGACTATTCAAGTGTATTTGTCATCAATAATACAAAAAAAAAAAACCCACAAACAAACAAACTAGTAAGTCATACCTGTAGCTTTCATGTCAATTCAGAACAATTTGGCGCAGAATGGCAGCTATTTCAGTGTAGAGCATTTTCTGAAAGGTGGAGATAGCGTGTATACCACCTCTTTAAATTTGTAGATCAGAAGTGAGCTCCAATTATGTCAGACTTCTAAATATAGATTTCTGTGAAAATTACATGATTTGTACTGTGTACAAGGATGAAGGGTAGAACGTCCTAGTCCTGAATTCATGTTCTTTCTGACATCATCAAGTAACATGTAATTTTGTGCTTGACTGACGAATATCACTGCCTGGCTCAAAACCCACAAAAAGGTTGCAGAGTAGGGTTCTCTGTAATGGACCAAAATAGTCATTTGGGTTGACTGACTCAAGTTGTTAAAGATTGTTTACTTTGGAGGGTTATCTGTTTTCAACTACCTTCTGTCGAAATTGTGTGACTTAAAACAAAACTGAAATGGGGATTTCACCAGTTTTTCTGGGCCAATTTTTTTGGATAGGTGCTGCTTTCACTGTGATTTTCACTGATACCTCTGCACTGCAGGCCTGAGTGACCCTAATGGGCCCTAATCTTTCTTCCCTTTCCTATGAAAGTGTACCTCCTAACTCTCCATCGAACATTTCACTCACTTTCTGAATGGGTGAGGGTGGTCCAACTCTAACTCTTTGAAACCATGTAGAAAAGCAAGAATTCATTTAGGCCTACTTTTGTTGGTCATGAGCCGGATGGTCACACTTACTAGTCTATTAACAGATCTAAAAAGAACAGAATGTGTTTACAAGACATGCCAGTAATGGTCTGATGAATCCTTTGTGCTGTCCACTGCGGTGTCTTCATCAGATAGTGAATGACACTTTTATCCCATCATTGCCCCTGGCTGCAAGCTTGAATGGGTCATTAAAATTTGGGAGCAATTTTCTATTGTCTTCTAATTAACAGCTGCTGTAAAAAGTCCAAGCATTACAGAGACATATCGATCATCATGTTTTGTTGGCCATATCAGACAAGTCACACATTAATTTTGACACTGAAGTTTCTACCCTGGTAGATTATGCAAGACTTTTCCAAGTTGTGATATTATACCTGTGCTACACCAGGTTGCATTTGCTTTCAGCAGAAAACAAATGACTGGCTGTGTGTTGTCAATGAACTTGCTTCGTAGCTGAACGAGGATCGAGGTAGGGAAGTAAATGAAATGAGGTTTGATTTGTTTGTGCTGACTTTTTCCCAATTATAAAACTTGGGAGAGGGTGAGAAGTCTCTATTCCTTTTCATATGAATCAACTAGACTGACCCCCATAACCTTATGGCATAAAAAAAGACAACACAATGACAGCAATTCTGAAAGCTACTTGCTACGCTTGTTTTGTGTATAATTGTGTCGATTAATGAAGGCAGTGTACTCTGCACCAGTGCCTTCTCGGTGTAAACAATGAAATAGCTGAAATTCTCCTTTGAAAATAAACACAATATTGATACACATGATCTTGTGTAATTATGTGTTGGTCTCCTGTAGTCTGTAACAGATAATGTCCTCTTGTGATGATCATGATGCCATGCTGAGTAATGAGAGAGAAAGAGAGGGTGGGGGTGGGGAGGGGTAAACAGAGACAAGATACTGGTGCCAACAAACAGTGTATGGTCATTGATCATTAAGATAAAGAAATATGTCAAATCAAAAGCATTGTGATGCCCACCCCCTTCCACACCAACGAGCACATTAAAAAAAAAAAAAAAAAAAAAAAAAAAAAAAAAAAATCTGCTGCCCCTGCAAAGTACAGTGCACTCCCGTGGTAACGAACACAGTTATAACAAAATTTGCTTTACAAAGAAGTAAAAATCCACGTTTCAAAGTTATTATCGTAAAAATCCACGTTTCAAAGTTATTATCGTAAAAATCCACGTTTCAAAGTTATCTATGCATCTTTATGTACTCTATTTTTCAGCTTTAACAAAATTTCGATAATACGTGTGTATTACTGCCAGTCCCGAGGACTTCGCTCTGACGGGAGTTGCCTGTATTATGTACAAGTGACTAATGAATTTAATATAAAATGGGTCAACATTACTATTGCCAATGATGGGCCATTATTTACAGGGTAATGTTATCTTAAACAAGTCTGTACTAGTATTACCGACGATATGTTCTCGTGATCAAATTTTTGAGTTCTCTTTTAAAAGCAGTTCTGTAATCTTTCTTCAATATCAACAAATAGCTGGCATTAAACACTGTGTGACTGAGATACAACCAAAAACTCGTCATGTACAAATGAGGCGAAGCGGGAGTCCCACTAGCATCCAGAAACTGACACAACCATAATGGTCCATGACACAACACAAAAACAGAGAGAGAAAGAATTGCGATGGATAGCGCCCTCCTCATGTACCCAACCTTGGCCCACAGTCCTCCCTGACGAGGTCCCAAAGCACGCACCACCGCTGTCTCTTGCGCGTTTATTTTCCTGGCGTGCCTGTAAGTTATGACCAGCATTCCAAAGTACGCCATATCGATTATTGTCGCGGGGCATATCGTGGCCAAAACGAATCCAACGAAGTGTATGCCGCGCAGTCCCCGTAAATCCACGGAACAGATTCTAGCTGCAGTCTCGTACATTACCGTCGGCTCCGCTACATGAACGGCAACCAGCGCAAAAACCAATGCTGAAATACAAAGATTGATACCCGTCCATGCCCACATCCTCATTGGATCCGCAAACCTTTGGTACCAAAACGGCATTGCTACGGACAGAAGGCGATCAAGATCTTGCTGCACGCGCATACTCAAGGAGTAGAACATGGCAAGAACTAGCCATCCGCTACAAGCAAAACAATACGGCTCGCGAAGATGCCAGTCGTCGCTGGAAACCACTGGAACGAGGAGAAGAAATGGAGTGGCTATCAAGATGTCCATGACTGCCACTGTACGTAAGATCATCCGAGCCGAATACGACATGTCCTGCCAAGAACGCAGTGTTCGGAAGTGAATAACATTTAGACAAACAGACGTGACAGACGTGACAACTATGACGCAGACATAGACAATAACCGCTGAGGATGGTATGTCGTCACTGTCATCCACATGGTAGTTAGATGAGTCACCAGATGTCGGATGTTCCGAAGCCATCTTCATGGGATGGAACTTAACCTTTTGGGTCCATTGTTTTAGGCTCATACACCAGAATCCATCAACTTATATTAGGTAGAGCCTTACAAATGGAAGCAGAGTACTTCGGCTTTCAGCTCCAATTGTACACCAGATGGAATACCTTCAAAAGCGCCCTCATCAACCTCAGAGCCGCCTGCGTGTACTCTTTATTTGGCCAAGGAATTGCGCACTTTGATGTTTTGAATCAACACTGATCTGAAAGGAATGACGCTGTTTTGATAGGAATCCTCCCGAGCCAACAAAACGAAATGAAAACCAAATACATAATGAAAGTTATGATAGTAATCACACGTTTCCCTCACGTAGCTCCTGGAGTGCTCGGGAGTTTTCATCAGCCATAATATATATCATTGTGCTGGTCTCTCGGAGATAGAAGCTAGCTAACTCCAGTTCCTGCTGCCTCCAGCAGCTCCAGCGTTTAAAATACCTTAAAGCTCCTCGTCAGCTAGATACTGTACTTTTTATTGGTGTCGTCACTTTTGATCTAGTCGCCGAGCTTCCATCTTTAACAGGCTATTTCGGATTTTATTGGTAAAATGTATTGAAAGAGTGCCATATCAATTTCCATGACTGTAGAAGATACGTTGGTCTTCTAGAGAGCTGGAGACTGCGATATCATCAACCTGATCACAGGACAATGTCGCTTCGATGTCGGTTTACAACCAAGTGTACCTCATCACCAGCATAGAACCTTGCGTTGTTCCTGGCAGCTGCCATGACGCTACTATTTTGATATTTTCACCCAGCTCCAATCCCAACGCTTGATTACAAGCTTCAGTCGCATGGGCGATTCTGAAATTGACAGCTTTCACAATGACTTTATGAAACGGAAATTGGAATAGGGTACCAAAGTGTGATGTCATAGTCATTCATCGCCATGGAAACTGGTTCTAAACAACCTCACCTGGTCAGAGTGTATACACGCACCTGCATGGTTCCACCATAAGACTGACATCATCACCTCGGTGCTCTAATGAGGAACCTTTGAGAGGAGTCACAGCATACAGTTCGCGAGATCTGACAGTTCTTACTGATATTTCATATTAATTAAGTCTTGACAGACTTTGAGAGTCCGGAAAAAGATCGAAGTTCGAAACTTCTAGGATTGTGAGTTGGACAGTACAATGTATTACACGTGATTATAGATTACCTTCATAGGCTTTAACTGCATTGGTCTGATGGCCGGCATGTTGCTGTCCGTATGGAAAGTTTTCGCAATAAAGTGAGTTGATTCAAATTCGTGATTCAAATTCATAATAGATTTACGTCGATGTAGGGCAGTTTGTCAATCAGTTGCAAAGTGAGTTGAGTTCTAACATCATTTTGTATTTAATATAGATTTTGAGTACAATTCTAATCATGTCAAAAATCAGAGAGAGAGAGAGAAAAAAAAAAACACCACACACAAGCACACGAACAATGATGGTCAGCGATTTATATCACCTGGTCACGTGATAAATGGCAGTTCAATAAATTTAGTTCGAGGATAAAGCGTCGTAATTACACTTCATCAATCCAAATTTTGGACAGGTCTGCTGAAAATAGGTTTCTTTAAGTCTCGGCTTTCACAACGTATTGTTGCATTCAGAAGCCTTTGACCAAATCATGTACCTGGCATTCAAAACTGTTGTTATAGTCACACTATTATAATTACTACATGCGCGCTTTCCTGGTGCAACTTGGTGATAATAGGCCATAATCAGGTCATGTGCACATTTCGGAAAATTATCTTTCTGTTTTTTTTTTTCTTAGTTGGTTATAGGCACTTACAATTCACTCGTTTCAAAGAGACATATTGCCTACGGTCGTCCGACCTATAACAATCCATGGAACTAATGTTCAAACAAAGAATGAATAATGCATATATAGACAATACAATATGTCATACAATGTCGGTACCTTTTAACAGATATCACAGCATTTCCCAAAATGAAATGAATATCAAACTTACGTTAAGGGGATTTCTGATGCGCCTTTTCAGGCTGAAACGTCTATGAATAAACGCCAATGATGAGAAGCAGCAAACGTCAGAACATGACTAATTTCGTGCCATTTACTTGGAAATTAGACTCGCTCGCTATCGCTCACACATACGACCTTGCCTAATAGTGAGACATCTACATGTCCGCTTCCCTTACTGTCTTTTTTTTTTACTCGGAAAAATGTGCGGAAAAGATGGAAAATGAGATTACAAATCATAATCAATTAGCTAAAAAGTTAGCTTTCTGTTGAAAAGCAACTGCATTTCTCTAATGAAAGTGTATACCTGAGCGCATGCGTTTTCCTTGATTTAAGTTATTATCTTCTGCGCATTTGGTTTACAGAGTTTTCAAAGCTGCGTTGTCTGTTGCTCTGGCTTGCCGGCGGCGGAGATCATGAGATCAAAGCAGGGAAGAATGTTTATAGTGTCTTTGTAACATTTTTCACATAGACAGAAGCATGCATTAACGAATGTCCATGTATAGTCGGTCCATGGTTATACTTAAAAGAACATACGGTCGTCACGGTTGCTATGGTTACCTCATATAAAAAAAAAACTTTTCAAGAGAGTGTCAGGCAGAGGTTTGTCAGCCACTTTCATATCTTATGTCGGTGCGTGTAAATATTGTTGGCATAATTCACGCTGAATCCGACATCCGAACGTGCCTACTAGTTTAGATAGGAGCGTTTCTTTAATACAACCTTGTAAAGGCTACCAGCCTTCCTCGTAGAAAAGGCGCCAGAGGTAGCCGATTGTTGCTCAGCGAAACGTGTCTTCAAAGCAAGTGCTCATATACAATTCTTGGATATAATCAGAATCCCAAGTACGCTTTGCTGAAATAAGCATATTATTTTTATCCCTGACGTTTTCACCCCTGATATTTTCACCGTTGATATCTGAATCCCCGAGAGATTTTTCCTCTGACATTTTTACCTTCACATTTGCACGTCTGACATTTTTTACTCCTGATGTTTTTACTCGCGAGTGGTATTCCTACCACCAACATTTTTACCTGGCACCGTATGAAATCAGTGACAATTGGATAGCTCTTACGCCATTGTGTTATTGATATGTACCATTTATTTAGGCCTATTATACATTGTCTGTATACACGATACATAATCTATGGCATTTTCTAGTTTTCTTTCTTTGAGTGCTTGAATTCGGAGTGTGAATGAACAGCAAAGCAAGCTATTGGAAGGTGAGATAAAACATGCTAGAAGTATAGGCAAAAGGAAATATAATCCGAATCGATCATTTAGGCAATCAAAGTAAATTGTATTGTGTCCACGTAGCTGACGAAACGATCAGTTTTTTAGGTGATCCGAGTATCCTCTCGGATCACCTATTGTATCTGTACGGATTCTTTCTTCTTCTTCTTCTTCTTTCTTTATTTCTCCCCAAAAGTTGTGCAGAGGTTAGCTCAGAAAGTTCTATGTCTATCAAAATCAAACTTATACCATGTATGTATCGTGTCCCAAAGACGGCAATCGAACTAAAATCAAAGTGATCAGTCGACCATGACGTCACTATGACGTCATTATATGAAAACACATTCTCAATCATATCTCATTAATGGAATGAAGTTTTTCAATGAAATTTACGTCACATATATTTCAAGTTATGCGCATTTTACTCATATTCTCAAAATTCACATTTTCTCTTGATACGTGCGCGTACGCGCGCGTTGAAATATTTGTATGCTCAAATCGAGCTCAAATTTTTTTTGCTCACGTTTCAGACCATTTGGAGCATTTTTTGAAAAATTGAAAAAATCGGACGGACGCGTACGCGCGCGCGCATATACGCACGCACAGCTCATATGCAATAGAAATTTTCAGTTTTTTCACACGGATCGGATGTCCAAAATGTCAAGGAATATTTCTATCAAGTTTCAAGTCGATCCGACTCAATATGACGTCATACGGGCCCGTCAAATTCAAAATTCCGCGCGTGCGTCAATGGGGATACACAGTGCAACTATGCCAAAAAACCGCCAATTTTAAATCGGATTTTACTCGTCAGGATGGACGGTGACCCCCCATTTTCTTGATATATTCTAAAAGCTGATGAATGGTACATGTCATTTCGTGAGTTGGCGATACTGAAAAAATGATTAAAAGATATCAAATTTCTTAATAAAGTAAACAAAGTAAATTTTCAAAATGACGTCATCAAATTTCAAATTCACTCGAGCGTATCTCACTTAAATTTCGCCAATTTTCACCCAGATTTCAGTATGTTGTAGCTCATGAAATGTTCTTTCATTAATGTAAAAACAACATTTTGATTGGATAACGTCATCACCTCGTAAAAATGGATTGAAAGTATCCTTGTAAAATTTGACCAGTTTACGTGTTATCTCTATGGGAGAGCAGTTTTTCTGGCAGTGAAAATTGACATGACTATCTTTTTCGAGCACTAGCTCACTTATGATTCGGTGAATTTTTCCGAGATTTTAGTATGTTGTAGCTGAGACTTTGAGCTATCGTTAGTGTGCCCTCCATTTTTTCATACGACGTCGGCATCACGTCGAAAAACTTGGTTGAAAATTGCATGTGGCTTCGATGCAGCGTCATTTTGCTTAATACACAGGGCCTATGGAGCATGATTTATAGGTCATTGCATAGCGCATCCGACTCGTAATCCTAAGGTCCCTGGTTCGATGCTCTCCCCTGCCAGTTGTTTTTAGATTTTTTTAAACACTATTTTTTCTTCTTTTTTCTTTAGTTAGTCTTAATCTCCTTTCCTAACTTTATCTTTTTCTGATTTTTTTCATGCTTCTCCTTCAAATTTCTATAAAAATAACATAATTTTTTCTTTATTTTTCTTTCTTTCTACTACTTTCTGTGCAATAGATGAACAACAACAATGGCTATTAATCCCATGTTTTGCACATGTTTTGTTCATGTCACGTACATTATTTCATAAAATAACAATTACTTGATCGGACACCATTTGGGTATGTAAATTAGGGTCAAAGGTCATAAATGTTTCATCCTGTATCTTGGTGAATACATGTCCTATCTCTCCCATATTTTGCACACGCAAAGACCATGTTACAAGAATCATTTCACAAAATAACCACTTTTTGCTCAGATGCCACCATGTCTGTGCAAAGTGCGGTCAAAGGTCATATATTCTTCTTTCTGTATCTTCATTATGACGTGTTATCTCTATGGGAGTGCAGTTTTTCTGCAAATGAAATTTGACATGACTATCTTTTTCGAGCAATAGCTCACTTATGCTTCGGTGAATTTCTCCCAGATCTTAATATGTTGTAGCTGAGACTTTGCGCTATCGTATTTTACCCTTCGTCTTTTTCATACGATGTCGGGATCACGTTAAAAAACGTGGTTGAATTTAAAACTTATCTTCAATGTATTGAGATGTTTCTTTTCTTTCTGCAACTTTCTTTGCAATAACTCAAGAAAAACAGCGTCTATCACCCTCAAATTTTGCACATGTTTAGTTCATGTCACGTACATTATTTCATAAAATAACAACTTCTTGATCAGACACCATCTTGGGTATGTAAATTAGGGTCAAAGGTCATAAATGTTTCATTCTGTATCTTAGTGAATACATGTCCTATCTCTTCCATATTTTGCACACGCAAAGACCATGTTACAAGAATCATTTTACGAAATAACCACTTTTTGCTTAGATGCCATCCTGGCTGTGCAAAGTGGGGTCAATGGTCAAATATACTTCATTCTGTATCTTCGTTACAGTGTATACGGAATTTGGTACCAAAGATGGCAGGTCTGACTCGCTTTTCTAAATGAGATTCCAAATATCACACGGCGAATGTCCCTAAACACAGATGAAACCTGTATGGTCATGCCTAAATTATGTATTTGTTGCTGTATCTTCGTTATCTAGTGTATACAGAATTTGGTACCAAAGATGACAGATATGACTCCCTTTTCTAAATGAGAATCCAAACATCACATGGCCAATGTCTCTCAACACAGATGAAACCTGCATGGTCATGCCTATTGCGATCAGGACTTGAATCATTGATCAAAAAAAAAAATCGGATCACCTTAATTTGTCAGTAATGACAAATTACAATCTCTAGTTTTTTCTGTTTTCATGGAGAGATAGATGCTGACAAAAGTTTTTGTTATCATCCGGTTGTAACTGATATCGAGTGGGCGATATATTTATATTTTTTCCATGGCTTGTTTACACTGACCTGTCTTTGTAGTGTGCGTAAGGTAACGGTGGAATCGTGAAGCTATTTTAAGAATTTATCTTAAAGACAAACTGATAAATCCCAGTATGCCCAGGATTGGTTCTCTTTTTTTTCTCTGATTGATCCAAGCACCCGTATTTGACTTACGCTTTGCTCACAGCCTACATCAGACTCTTAAGAATTTTCTATGTTAGATGTGTTTGTCAAAATTGGCAACGGGTTGGAAGAGATCTTGCGTTGAAAACGACAAATCATTGAGTTCAATGTCCTATAAGTTCGCAATAGAATAGGCGTGATTCCTCCAGAATCATCTACGGGTTTCCCCTTAGTCCATAATTCTTTTCGAGTGTGAATGATAATAATGATGATGATGACGATGATGATGATGGTAATGATAATAATGATGATGATGATGATAATAATAATAATAATAATAATAACAACAACAACACACACATATTTATGTATAAGTACTCCCATTTTTGAAGAAACAGTGAGACTAAGCAAGAGGGCGTGTACAGTTGTGTTTAGTTTTTTTTTTTGTTTACTTCTTTTCGCTGAGGGCTGCTCATCGGCACATTAACTGTTTTGTCACATATAATGTTTCTAATGCTGTCTAATGCTAGGTCAGTATGTTGTAGTTAGAGATTAGTGGTTTCGAAGGTCGTTTCCCTGATATAAGTTTATCGGAGAGATTCTTAGGGAGGGGGCTGGACATGAATTCTCTGTACCTTAACCGGGATCTAAAAGATACACGAATAACATAGTTAGACAACTTAACAAGTTGCTCTTTTGTCAGTACAAAAATCTCTGACAAAGACAATGGCAGATGTTTTGCTAGAATCGTCCTAAAAATCATAACGTTGTAGGAATTTAGACTTATCACAACCTCGTGCATTCATTTAATCTATTTATTGCCGAGAGGAACAACTGGTCATATTCTGCGATTATTGCTGCTATTATGCAAGATAGACCAGGTGACGATGTCATCTCATCAAAAAGTTTCCATCGACCTGCACACACACACACACACACACACACACACACACACACACACACACACACACACACACAAATATATATATATATTAAATGATATTTCATGTGAAGGTATAGAGATCAACTAAGTTCGGTGACATATGTTATGTATATATTATGAATGTCATCTGTTTATTGGACAAAATTGCACACGCTTATGAATTTCATTTCTTTTATGCATTTTGATAAGTATATTATTAGAGTTCAATCAGTGCAATGACAGATCAAGTAATATTTAATGTAAGGTATTCGTCAACTTGTATCCTGTCTGTATGAAAATCTTTTATTGATTAAACATGAATCGAACATTTTTAAAACACGCATTTGTTTTCTGTTGTAAGTGAACATAGTTCAATTAATACGCATTTTGTATATAGCAGGGCAAAGACTGAAAGAAATCTGTGTTAAAATGAGCCCTTCACATTATTTATTTATTTATTTATTTATTTATTCAGTCTTCTTTAAAAACAGGGTAGTCTTTTCAGAGCCGAAAGGCCTGCTTTTAAAAAGAGCCCTGTTAACATAAATATAACCAATACACATCGAAACAAAAAAAAAAGTAATTACATCAAAACCAAAATATACCAAGTCAAAACACAATAACAACTAAACAGGAAAACAAACAAACAAACAAACGAAACAGAAACCATTAAACTGCTATAAGCTCATAACAGAACGATATGCTACATAACAAGACAGGGTAACCAACCTGCCACATAACAGTTGTGGCTACAGTTAGTGCGCAAAACTGTAAGAATGAATAAACCAGAATTCGCGTCAAATCTGCACTTACAAGTTGATTGATTGTATTTGGGTCTTAAAAGAGATGAGTGTTGTTGCTGTTCGAATGTGGGTTGGGAGTTTGTTATAAATACTGGGTGCTATGAAAGAAAAGGATCGCTTTTTAAATTCGGTGTTGGGCTTTGGAATGAACAGTGGATTTAGAGTAGAATGACGGGTGACATAATATATAGGACGTTTTGTGGCAAGATCATTCAGGTAATACGGTGCTAAGTCATTAAGTATCTTGAAAACAGAAATAAAATACATTATCAGGTTTAAAAATTTTCAATTCTATGAAAGTAGACACAGACGAGGAACCCTTTCTATGTCAGTCTCCAAACAGTGTTCCGATTGCGATCAACAATTCTTGTTTATCTACTTTTAGTTACCTTGTTAAATGTGAAGACTGTTAACCAGTGTATCCTTTTGCACATGCATGTGGGTATTTATCCTCTTTCATCTCCTTTTGAAAAAAAAAAAATGAGATGGCAACTTTCCAAAAGAGACCGTAAAAAGTCACGCTCTAGATATGACAGGATGATAATCACCGATTACCTTAGAAACATTGCCTTCGATGCTATACATAAAGAGACAAAAATGGTGTGCCTATTTTATACCCCACAGTGATTGGTAGCGAAAAGATGCACGGCGACAGGGGACAGCATCATGGATTGATGATAATAGCCATGCTTGCTTAACCTTACTTTATCAGGATCAAGAACCGTTTATAGTCCAACCCTTATCGCCGCCAATCTCAGCCACACGAAATGTTGGCCCGTAAATAGATTGAGGTTGACAAAAGAAGACTGTTGACCATCCTTTGCCACTAGAAATTCTCCATACACCAGTGATGACAAAAACCGTAAGCCTCGGATTTCCTATTGCATAACACAACGGCCGTGTTAAGAAACGCCATCATACCTTCCTCGCAGTTTCTGGAGCAACCAAACCCACGCTCTGCCGACACGATAAAGTTTGAACATTTTGCTCTCAGTCACTTCTTGATCGACTGTTAACTGCGACAGTTTTGGATTTTTTGCGACAGGTTTCTGGACGTGGAAACATGATTTCCGATAAAGACTCGTATACAGTTTTTCTGATCTTCGCTGCGATTATCATCGCCGTGATATGGTACGTCCATCAGGCGAGCTGGTGGCGGTATCGCCTACCACCCGGACCGCTGGGTGTTCCAGTTCTCGGGATGCTGCCCTATCTCGATCCCAAGAATCCAGCGAAGAGTATCGAGGTGATGTCGAAGCGATACGGAAAGGTGTTCAGCGGGAACCTGGGCAACCACAGGGCCGTCTTCCTCAACGACTATGAGACGATGAAGGAGGCGTTCTCGAGGAGCGATGACAGCCTAAGCGATCGACCACGGATCTCCGTCTTCGAACTCTACAGCAGCGGGAACGGTAAACATCAGTCGGGATTAGATTACAGTGCACTCCGGTATAACGAACACGGTTACAACGAAATTCCAGTTACAACGAAGTAAAAATTCGGACCCAAACATTATAAGCTCTATATTTTCTATTGTTTATTTGTTCGGTTGTAACGAAATTTCGATATAACGAAAGAAAACTGCCGGTCCCGAGGATTTCGTTATAGCGGGAGTCCACTGTATTGTGAATGGGCTTAGGTGCCCTATAACAGCTGCGTAGTGAGATTTACGTTGTTTCGTAGAACAGGAGCGGGATTTGTGAAGCGGAAAGGAAAAATAGGAAACAAACCAAAAGCGGGAACGGAAGCCGCAAGGTTTACGGAGGAGGAGAAAAATAGGGTCTCACGTTGAGCTCCTTGTAGCACGATATTGACAGACAGTTTGATTCTTGGACCAGTAGCTAGAAAATCATCATTGGGAAGAACGGGAACTTGAAGACAACATAGGTTAAAGACGCCAAGTGAATGATTAAAGAAGACCAAACAATGTCTAAATTGTGTGAAAAGAGTCTGCAGGTACTTGTGAACTTACGACGTATAGCAACATTCATAAAGGAAAATAATATCTACACGACCCATCAACGTCTTCCACTGTATTAAGCGACGTCAGCAGAAATGGGGGTGAAGATGAGAAATTGGTTAAGATCTTGATATTTAGCCTGAGACATGCCTAAAGAAAATTGTCAGTTTCCTAATAACCCAACGCTGACAATGGATTACGGCCTACGTTGCCCTGCTTGTCAAATTCAGATGGTGACGTTTGTGACAGTCGTCATCATTGTTGTTGGTATCGTTGAATCATTCTCATTTTATTATGACTTTGATCGATGAAAACAGCAAACGCACATGCGATTATCGCAGTTTGTTTTTGCACACATGTAGACTACATGGGGACGTGGGGATAGGATGGGCGATATGTTTAAAAATTACAGATTTCGTTTGATCAATAGTAAATTAATCATGATGTATGAGTCTTATATTATTCTTTACTGAACGGGTCTTTGTGTAATGTTTTCCTTGCTTGTATTCATCTTGTGCGATCAGTTAGTATCAATGGTTTTGATCAAGAAGAAATCACCTATTAGAGTCTTGTGTAAACGGGGTTGCAAGGCTTTTAATTCTTTCTTTGTATGCTTTCTTTGTATGAATATGCATAATTTCTTTCTTATTCACATGTATACGAGTTTATATCACTGTCAAGTAGCATCACTGAGGGGAATACTAGCTGTTACCAGTTCATTTGTGTGCGTGAGTGCGTGTGTGTAGGTGTGTGTGTGTGTGTGTGTTTGTGTGTGTATTTGTTTCTTTGTGAATATGATTTTGATATGACTGAATGAAATTCGAATGAAAAATAAAACAATGATTATTTGTATTTTCCACTTTCAGTATGATGCGACTTGTTATTATCCATAATGATAGTGACGATTATTGATAGTAAAATAACAACGGCACTTCTGTCAGAAGCACCGCAGTAGCAGAATTAGATGCATAAGTACAGTAGAAAGAAAATTATCGCTGAGTTCTCTGCTACAATAATGTTTACCAATAGCAGTAATGCTTATAGCAGTGGAGCAATTTTAGCCATTTTACTTTTATAATCATTGCAGAGGGCAAGTCAAACCAGGGGTGGGACTGGAAGCGAAAGAGGAAACAGTGATAATTTTAGTGGGGAAGCAGTCGCGTCTGACTATGGGAGTGTGTGGAATTATTGTGAACTGAAACTTCATCAAATTCTTGAGAGCCACAAGCCAGAAACGAAGCTGGAAGCCACCCCCCCCCAAAACAACAACAACAACAACAACAACAAAAAAACAACAACAACAACAACAACAAACACAACAACAACAACAAACAAACAAACAAACAAAAAAACAACAACAACAACAAACAAACAATAATGCTTAAGTTTCCTTGCAAACTATTCATAGGTTTCTTTTATCATCTTTCCTTTTCTTTTTCTTTTTTCGAAGTTTTTTGCTTTTTAATAAAGTTCTTCTCCATTGCCGCCTGTCTATCCAAAGGTGTTGCGTGTTGCTATATTGACAACCACTGGAAAGCGCAACGGCGGTTTGCCCTACGTGCCCTTCGGAACTGCGGTATGGGACGCCACGACGGGTTCCTATACAACGAGATTGTGAGAGAGGCCGGCACAATGTTGGACCGATGGACGACGAAGAGGGAGCCCTTCGATCCTACCGTCGACATCACAATGATGGTCTGTAACGTCATCTGCAAAATAGTGTTCGGAAGGCGATTTGCGTACGAAGACGAGGAGTTCAGGGAATTCGTCCATATGATTGACAGAATCTTCCAGCTGAGCGATGTGGCAGGTAAAAACAAAAACAAAAACAGGAAAAGTATCCACCCATAATCTATCTAGGTTAAGTGCACATGCAAGAAACCAAACGCCCTGCGTATCATACTATATAATATGAAGTATGACACGCAGGGCGTTTTTGATTACAGTATTGCTAGTATATGGTCCAAAACCGATTGATAAGGGTCATAGGTTTTATAAGTACCACAAAATAACAAACAAACACACACAGCTACGCGCAAAACACTTACATTCGTCTGAAGAGATTGCTGAGGAGAAAAACCCAGATTTGAGGCTAATCAGCGAATAAAAATGATTTATTGCAAGGTAACGAATTGCACCAAAACCACACACACCAATGAAAATAAAAATTCTTCTTATTTTCCAACATTATTTTGTATTAAAAAAGCTGATTTGCATGACAACGTGCATATAATATGGTGAGTAAAGAATATCACTCTATTGAACAAAACACTGGCAGTCTTGTAGCGTGTTCGATAAATCACGTAGGATTCAGTCAATTTATCAAATTTAAAAATCGGAAATTCTAGCTGTAGAAAACTTACTAAAATCAGGAAGAAACATGGCCTACCAGTACAATTTCAAAACTATACCCTTCAAAATCTAAAACAAATCTGTTTATTCCCCTTGATCTGCAAACAATGTTGAATGATAATATACCGTATGACGGTATATCCTCGTTTGTTTCTTAACCCGATAACATTTGATACAAACAACCAAGGTTTTCTACATGTAGAAACTTGTCCATCATGTTGCTGATTGTAATCTGCTTTTCGCATAATACCTTTTCATTTTTTCTCTATTTCTTTGTATAGGCGTAGTCAACTACCTGGACTTCATGAAATATGTTCCTTTCAGTGGGTACAGCGAGCTGGGGGAGGCCTCCCAACGCCTAGAGAGCGGGCTCTTTACTAAGGAGTGCGCCAAGCACAGGACTACGTTCGACGTCGACCGAGAACCACGCGACCTCATCGACGCCTACCTACTGGAGATGGAGAAGAGAAAAGAAGCGATGGCGAGAGGGAGCGACGAGGGACTATCGATGGGTGGATTCACCGACGAACAACTGATCCATTTCATGGCCGACATATTTGCAGCAGGAACAGACACCACTGGTAAAAAAACAAAAACAAAAACAAAAACAAAAAACAAAACAAAACAAAACAAAAACCAACAGCAAACGTTATGTGTTCGTCCCGCCAATATAAAGTTACCCTCGTAGAGGATGTATTGGGATTACAGAAGAAAAAAAATGTTAATGAAGGGCACGCCTTCTACTTGAAATAACACAGTGTAAAAAATGGTGATAGATTGGAATATATTGAACAGTGTGAACCACAGAGCGTGATCACATGTGAACACACTGTGTATAACAGAAGGTCCAGCGTTCGACACAGTGTATTCACAGGGTCAAATTATTAGTGAACGCACCGCGAACACACCGTGAGACGCTATGTTTATTCTGGCAGGATTGACCACTCTCAGCGTTATAAGCAAAGAAAGAAACCATATCAAAATGATTTCGAGATAACAGTTACTGGCAAAAGGAGATTAAAAACGGTTCCGGCACTTTACAATGACACACAAAAAGACAACTACTCTATAAAAGCAAATAGATGAATAAAAGATAAAAACAACAAAAGTGTATACAGTCTTTCTTTACAGCTCAAGATATAGTCTTTCTCTTGTTTATCTGGAGATTAAAAAAACTGGTGCTGTCAAGGCTGTTTGTTATCATGATCGATGACTTGCCGTTTACTTTAAAGTGCCACAGCATTCAAGAGATGATTGTGTGTAATCCTTGCAACAGAAACTTCCCTTTTGTACGTCGTAAGCAACCCAGAGGAGACCTCAATAATTCAAAGAAATCAAAACTTGAGAAACATATCATTTGTAATATACAGTTCTTGACTATCGCCATGACAGAAGACGAAAGAATTGACAATGAAGTAGGGCGAAGATACCAACAATTCCACAGTACTGATGCTGCCCCGTTCCCACAGAGTGCACTCAACCCGTTGAGGACGAGTCCCGAGTGTACTCGGGTAGGTGTCTATGGGAAATGCGTGTTGTAGCAAAACCAGTCCGTCCTCAATGGGTTAAGACCACATACAGCTTATACTACCCCCTGTTTGACAGAAAGCAATTCCACTATTTCTTTCGCTGCAGCCACTACAATAAGATGGACACTCCTTCACTGCGCGAAGTTTAGAGAGGTTCAGCGAAAAGTGCAAGAGGAGCTGGATCACGTTGTTGGGCGTGGTCGCATGCCAACCATGCTCGACAGACCCAACTTGCCCTACACTCAAGCTCTTCTTGCGGAGAGTCTTCGGCACCCGTGCCCGGGGCCCTTTGGTTTGTATACACTATTACCGTCTTGTTAATAAGAGTTAAGGCTCTGCACCTGTGTACAAGATCGACCAGTTGTTAACCCCATACTCCTTCTCAACACAAGTGTAAAAAATGGGTACATGTCAAAGCTGGGAGTGTAGAGATGGTAGGGCCCTCTTGGAGAAACAGTGTGTATATTACTCTGAAAAAAGCTGCTCTGTGTTAATCAGACCATGTGCCCTCATAATTATCATTATCATGAGAATGTCCCTGTTTTTTTTTTTCAATACTTCAATTGATGACCGGTTCCATCGCCGCCCATGAAAACCATATTCACCAATACGAAGGGTGGGAAAATCAAGTACAAGGTTATCTTTCCAAGCTATTATTTCAGGGCGATGCTTAATGAAATGTGTCACGTGTGACGCCAAACATTACGATTTTATATTTGTTTTCCCTTTCCATTTCCGAAAAGAGATGAGTAAGTTTATTTTATTAATCTGTCACAAAGTTGTTGAACATTAATGTCGTGCTCACCGTGACATCTGGGGGTGTTTCATCAACGCTTGTCGGCGCCGACAATTGTCGGCGCTGACCAATTTCAGCGAAATCCTTGGTTTTGATTGGCTGAGATGCTCTGGTCACTGACTGTTACTATGGTGATTCAAGTTGTCAGCGCCGACAAACGTTGATGAAACACCCCCCCCCCCCCTGGCCTCATGGATACATTATGCCTTTTCTTGACAGGATGTTCTCAGGCGGCTTCGGTAACAAGTTGTGTTACGGGAATGCTAACATTTAAGTTGACGGTTTCAGCGTCTTGACTTTGTTTTCTTGCAGGAGTGCCCCATGGGGCCAAAGAAGACACCAAAATCCTTGGATTCGACGTCCCCAAGGGAACGGTTGTCATCGGAAACCTGTACGCGGTTCTCCACGACCCCGAAATATTTACTGACCCGGAAGTGTTCAACCCGGATCGATTTCTGAACCAAAATGGCGAACTCATTGCTCCTTTGGTGGAAAAAGCTAACATACAATTTGGGATAGGTAAGTGCCATCTAGATCTGATGTCACCATTGAGCTTTCATTTTGTAATTCTGCTGGAACCACCTCTGTATATTGTCAATGGGCTTCTTCTCTAAAGTAGACCCTATTTGACCCAGGTGGCATTTGATCAATCAATCTGGATCAAAGATGTCAATTCAATTCAATTCAGTTCGTTTATTTCCATTTCAAATCACAGAAGACAACATAAAGCATCCTGTGCTACAGGATGAAACATACAAACAATCATATATATAAAAACCTCAACAACGACATCAAATCACAGTCATAAATTGTTTCAGATTACAACAGGTAAAAGGTAAATGGAAAATGGTGTACACATAAAAGCCAGTAAGGCCTCTAGGCGCGCGTACACCGTTGTCAAAAATTATGTAAAATTGAAATCTAAGTTATTTTCAGAGACCATGAATCAGTTTTATACAAAAGGTATACAGAACATTAACATAAACATAAGAAACAAAAAACAAAACAAAAACAAACATGAAAAAAATGGTCAATTACATCGATGTAGCTTCAATAAAAAGATAAAAGACAAAAGATGTATTAACATACATGACGTTACTCGTACCAGAGTTGATTATATTTTGATTATATTTATTTGATGATGATTTTTTGAAAATAAAGTATTTAAAATTAAAGATTTGTATTTGTTTAATTTAGGACAATTTATGTATAATTATAATAAAAATAATCTTCCATATATATTTGAATCAATGTTTTCAAAAAATCAATCTGTTTATAATTATCCTACAAGGCAATTGAACGAATTTCATTTACCATTTCTTAGGACCTTGCTGGCTCAGCAAACCTTCATCTACGAGGGGCCTAAGTATTGGAACTCACTTCCCTACGACATAATAACAACACAAACTTTGAATTCTTTTAAAAACAAATTAAAATTTTTTCTGTTGAAATCTTATGATATACAACCAAATTAGGTTCGGTTTCATTCTCTCAATCAAGTCGTTTGTTTGTTTGTTTGTTTGTTTTTACAAGTATTAAGTTATCACACAGAAATCATCTTTTAAGGAAAACAATCTGTCTAACATAAGTTTACCTCAGATATTTCTTTTATTGTACCAGTAACAGTGAGTCTATTCTCTTTCTCTCTTTTTATATCCGTTCCTATGCATGCATACCGGCATATGCACCCAATCAATCGTAATTTCAAACCAGGGAACGTTGTATTGTTTTGTTATTGCATTTTCACAATGAAGTACAGTATGCTTGTGTCCACGATGGCGCGTGTTGTACCATAGTCTCATTTCCCCCCCCCCTTTTTTTTTCTTCTTCTTTTTTCCCCCCTTCCCAAGTTAATTTCATGTCAGTTGACATTGGTTTCTTTGACTTTGTGTACGTATTTTTAGAGGGTCCCATACCCTACAAGCTTTGCTTTTTAAGTGGGACCCTCCATTTCCATTCTAATCTTTGTATTAGGTATATACCTTAGAAACGAAATTCTGTTGTTACTCGTGACCACTTGTACGTTTTCTTTGAAATTGTTATAAATTTGTTCTGTAAATGTATTGTATATATTTTTTCTGTATATTCAATGGAAATGGAAATAAAATTGAATTGAATTGAATTGAATTATAATCGAGAAGTGTTAAAAGATAATATTCTTGTACCCCCCCCCCCCTTTTTTCAGCTATATTTCCTACTTCGAGCTTATTACAATTTTTTTAAGGTGTACAGAGTTTAATAAACATCCGATATAAGGCAGATACGCTTCAATATTCAAATTAAAGAAGATTCGACATCTGTATCTAAATCTCTCGAATTTCTCCTTCAAGAACAAGCAGATTGAAATTGAACATTATGAATTGACATTAATTTGTATTTTTTTTTTTTTTGGTAAAAGTACATTGTATGTCGTTCCTGATCTCCTCTCGCCAAGCTTTTACACTAAACATCACTCACTCTCCATTCTTTTGTCTCCGACATACAACTCCTCCTTCCAATTGCTGTTACTCTTCATTGCTTTCTCTCATCCAAAAATCTCTTCTCGCCCCTCCTGTTTCCCCGAACATCGTATCTTCTCTCTCTTTGACCGGATTCTGGACCACCAAACTCTATCCATCCTCGATCTTATTTCAGGAAGGAGAGCATGCATTGGCGAGAAGCTCGCCCATACAGAACGCTTCATGTTCGTCACGCACATCCTGCACCGCTTCACTGTGGAGGCCCCCAACGGTCCCGATTCCCTCAGCATCGAATCCTGTGGCGGTCTCGCCCGGAACGCGGCACCATACAAAGTGATATTGAAAGTGCGGTAATAAAAAGGATAAAGAACTATAGCAACAGACGAACATTGAGAACGATCTACAAGTCTAGGAAGAAAACTGGTATGCACTGACCTTTATGCGATTGTGGCTTTACAGACAAGATGGACGACATGGAAAGGATTTGTATCGATATCATGGTCATGATATCGTTTTCGCGTTCATCATAATTACTCATATCATAACAATGTTATAACGTTTGCATCATTTATTGTCGATAGCATATATTGCCACTATTGATTTAGTAGTCACATAGTTGGCATCATGATTATGAATTTTAACACTGGTCAGTCACAATGATCGGCATGCTCTATTCAGTAATTATCATTTCCAGAGTCTGACAATTTTTGACAGTCAGCTGACAGTGTTAGCGAGCAATAAAACACTTTTAAAACCACAAACTCGTTGATAGTTCATGTTTATATGTTTTTATGATCTGTTTGAAAGGAGAAGATAGGGAGGTAAGTGTGTTTACATTACGAATTCCCACGTTCTTGTCAGATGTACATTCTTGAAACTGCTGGATATGGAAACATTTGTAATCATTTTGTACACTTTCGACTTTGCTATTGTGATAACTATCAGGCATTATTTCTTCAAACTGCAACCACTCTCCAGCAAGTTACCTTAGATCTATTACATGGCGCACCGGCTTCCATATTCAATGGCTTAAAGGGATGGTATACTTTTGGTTGAGACCTGGCTTCAGGTTTTTAACTTTTTTTGAGAGCGAGATAATGAGAAACTTCTTATAAAATATGTAATAGCATGTAATTCCAAGAGGAATTCAACGTTTTTTGGGGGGATAAAAAATAGTTTTGAAATGGCTGAGATATCCAAAACAAAGCAATCCTAATGAAGGATGGGACCTAACTTTTATTAGGATCGCTTTGTTTTACCTTGTTTTTGGATACGTCAACCATTTCGAAACCAATTTTCATCAAATGTTGAATTCCTCCTCAGAATGGTATACTCTGTAACATTGCATGAGGGGTTTCTCTGTATCTCGCAAAAAAAAATTAAAAACTCTATCCTCATCTCCACCAATACCATAATCATCCCTTCAATAATACTTTGCTCGGGTAATCAAGAATCAAAATATAGTGACAATTTGTTGACAAGTGACAAGTGTTCTTGAAGTTGTTATTGTTATTGTTATTGAAGTGTATTCAACACCAAAGTCAGCGATATGCAGTGTGCTGCCCCTGCTGGCTATAACTTTCAGAAGGTTCAGAAGGTTCAGAAGGTTTTACTGTACACACAGATTGACATTGGATGCAGTAAAATGCACTACGAATCGTTTCATTCTAATTTCCATTTTATGGTTTTGTAACTTTTCACGAACACAAGTTTTACAAATTAAATACATATTCAAGACATGAAAGTATAAGGGTTCATCATAATACTGTACGATATAACTTTACATAGGCTTGCAAAATCGATGAGCAATAGAAATTGTATTCTCAAGTGTTTTTCTCACATACTTGATGGGGTTTATCACACAGAGTTAGACACTAAAAAGGTAGAGCCTGAAAGCGTAGCGACCCTGAAAGGCATTTACAGTCTGTGTTTAATTGAAAAAACAACAACAAACATATATAAGAATTTCTGGATTGATTTGAACTAAAATAACAAATTGCAAAATTCTGCTTAAAGCATAGTACACTGGTACAGTCATTCTCTCTCTGATGAATGCTTTAAAAATCTGGTTTAGATGTGAATCATGTAATCATAATTCTACTCGACAACCATGGAACTTGAGATCATGTTCTTAATTTACAGTTCCGTGTTTTGTACTGTATTATGAAGAGACTGATTGCACGATGGGTTAAGCACCATTTTCAAAACTAAAGTAAGTCCGTCATCTAATACATATTGATGTAGAGTACAGCAAAACCTTTCCAGTAATACCTCACTTGTTACATAATAAAGAATATTCTTAAATTCATGATAACAATTCCCACATCTTCTTATTAAGTACTATGTTTCTTATCAGCTTTCATTGAAATTATCTCAAATTAACACAAATGGAGTTAACTTTTTTTTTTTTTTTGCGATCAAACTCTTCAAAATGTATTCAAACGTTGGAAAAAAGAATCCTGACAACCTGAATTCCTTTGTCAGCTTGACGACCAGGAAGCTGGGGGGGGGGGGGGGAAACTGCAGCCCCCCCCCCCCCCCCCCCACACACACACACACAAATACACATATTTTTTTAGGGGAGGATCTGTTTAAAAAATCGTTTAAAAACTTTTAAAAAAAATGCTCCTATATAGGTGCATTTCCACATCCATGTTACAGTCCAATTTCGATCAAAACAATTAAAAACACGTAATATAAAATGGCACAGTTGCAAGAGATATTCAGTTGAAACGATACCTTTTTCTTTCTTTTTTTGAGAGCCGTTATCATCATCCTTGTTCAATATTGGTATTGTAATGGATAACGATGGAAAAATATTGACCACTCCACGACTTTACTGTAAAAACTTTACTGCTTGTGGGTTAAAGTTCAAACGAAATGCAGACACGCATCACTGATTTTAAAGTATAAATCTATACTATACTATAGTATAAATACCAGGTATTGTAAACACGATTTTGCAAATTCATAGTCCTGGATACTTAAAGATATATCTCTCATTAGTTGTATATACATACAGGACGTATATTTTTGTTCAAAACAAATCACCAAGTTACAAAATACGTACTACTCAGGTGATAGAGATCTGACAGTTATTATTGGTAGCATTTGTGCATATCATTTTTTTTTATTTTGTATGGGACGCAGCGGCCATTCCTCCTCTAAGTGCTGTTTGCAGGAACCACTAAAAATGCATTATTGTATCTCTGAAATAAATGGCAAAACTTCTGCATGTATATCTCAAAGAAAGAGACAGAGCGAGAGAAAGCCTTGAAGCATGTGACTAGTAATACACACACACACACACATACACACACACATACACACACACACACACACACACACACACACATACATACATACATCAACTTATGTATCAGATAGAAGAGAGAGATAGCCAGAGAAAGAGAGAGAGTATACAGTAATTATGTCATGTATGTGTTTGAGAGGGAGGGAGAGAGTAAATAGGGAGAGAGATAATTAGCCGGGCTCACACTAGCTGTCATTATACACTGTATCTATGCTCTTGCATACTGTCACTACCTAGATTAATGTGCAGGAGAAGGGTGTGGGGGATGAGTAGGTGATTATTATAAACGGGTTAGAACTTTGATGATAATTGTGAGGGTTCCTGCACAAATGAGTTTTCTGCGTAAGATGACACAAATACTGTTCATTTCAGAATTTCATACGCACAACAAGAGATTATAAGATAGATGTTAAACATTTTGCTGGAGAGAACCCCAGGGTATACTGAGAGAAGAATTTGGGAACAAGTTTTCATAAATGTTATTGATCTTACTGTTTTGCTGTGGTCACGTGCAAAATGGTAACACTGACGTCACATGGGGGCCTTGTTTCTCTTCCATGCTGTTTTGTAAATGTTGGCCCAAATCCAGAGGTTATGATAACAAACATAATAATTTTTATAATTTATAATCATTATTTACATTGTACTGGTCGCAATATGAACCTTGTCACCTGTGTGTGTGTGTGTGTGTGAGTGTGTGTGTGTGTGTTGTTTCTCCCAAGTTGCCATTGGATTTAGGGCACGCAGAAAAATTGTGCAAACACGCGTCAATGAAAGATTAAAAAAAATCTTACAATCTATTCGAAAGACATTGGCTAAAAAAAATGCGCGCCTTTGATTGAGAACTGTACTGCAATGTCACAAGTGCATAGCGATGATAAGAAAATACGTATAACTTCCCACAATCATTTAAATTTATGAATTATGTTTCAGAATCACTTTAACTATGCTAATGTCGTGATCACTCCACGCACACCATGACGCAGACATGGAAAAAGAAAAACAAGTTTTATACTATCGTTGTCTGCCGTGTCAGTATTACATGGTGGTCAATCTCGTTAGCTCACACTGCCATAAAAGTGCAATTATGAAGGACGCTTTGTGCAGTGTTCATAGTAACAGAATGACTATTACGCTGTATTGTCGGTTAAGCTATGCAGCGTTTAGTAATCCTTATGACATAGGCCCTACGTGTTTGGGGAAAAGTTATCAGAAAATATAAATGGATGTAATTATAATAATAATAATAATAATAATAATAATAATAATAATAATAATAATAATAATAATAATAATGATAATAATAATAATAATAATGATAATAATAACAATGATAATAATAATAATAATAATAATAATAATAATAATAATAATAATAATAATAATGATAATAATAATAAAAATAATAATAAAAAATGATGATAATAACGAAAATAACAAAATATCCTCAAATGTTTTCTTTCTTTTTCTTTTCCTTTTTTTTTTTGGGGGGGGGGAGGGTACTGTTAACATTTTTGAAGAGCCATAAAGGGAAGGGGGCTGCAGCCGCCCATGACCCCATTCTGTTTTCGCGACCAGTGGTTGTATGTATGTATGTGTATTACACACTCCTATATTTACCTAGATAAGTACTACTCTCCATTAGATCAAATAAAAGCGGAAGAAGGTAAAACTCTTGTGATAATTTGAAGTAAAACGTAATTTCTGCACTATCGGTCAACACGACCACACAAATAGTGATAAGGAGAACACAATAACTCTTTGAGATGCACTCGAAAGGTTCGCTTGACTGCCACATATATGAGAGTATTCCAGAACAAGTGTGACATTGAGAGAAGAACAGGAATTCTGAGCAAGCAGATGCCGTGTCCGGTCAGGTCTATCTTATCGACGCCGCCCCTGTGACCGAGGACGACATCCAACACGGCTTCCGGTAAGGCAGCAAAGATGAACCCGACCGTCGTTGCCGCCACGAAGCGGAAGGCCTTCCTCCTGGAAGCTTTCGCTTGGGCGCGAACTTTTTCCAGCCGAGATGTTTCAGGAATTCCCGCCTCTTCTCTCGTCGGGCACTGCTGCTTTGCAATGACCAAT
This sequence comes from Diadema setosum, assembly GCF_964275005.1. Lineage (NCBI taxonomy): Eukaryota > Metazoa > Echinodermata > Echinoidea > Diadematoida > Diadematidae > Diadema > Diadema setosum. The sequence goes on along the minus strand of NC_092703.1, from coordinate 9,793,040 downwards.
TGCATGCGTTTTCTTTTCTCGATGTGTCTGCGAGTAACGAGGAGGATTTGGACGTTGAGTGCTACGATGATAACGACTTCAACCATCACCAAAGAAGATCGGACAATGACAAGCAACGCAACCGAATGTATAACGTGACAGAGACCAAGAATAGGATGGAATCTTATTGGGCTATATACTTCCTGCCTTATAAGAAGCAGGCAAGCGTTGGAAAAGAGTGGTATGATGGTCATTGCGATGAGAAAGCCGACTCCTCTGCGTTTCGTCATCAACAGGCGATACCGCAACGGTCTGCAGACTGCCACAAAGCGGTCGATGTTGATCATGAGAAGGTACGAAGCCGAAAGAGTGGGAAGGACGCTCAGAATGAACCCGGTGCTCACGCAGACGACACGCTGCTCTAACTTTGGAGATTTGACATCAGAGGACAATACGATCTGAAAGAACAGAAAGAGTGACGCGGCGAGATCCGACACGGACAGAGCCACGAAGAATAGTTTACTTACGAAGGAAACATCGTCCAGTTTCGGGAGAATGATGCAGTTCAAAGAATTGAATATCACGCCAGCGACTGCGCATGATCCCAGATAAATGCCAAACCCATGATTGTGTCGTTCGCCGAGATTGAACCAGTCAAAAGTGTCGTTCATGGGTGAAAACGAAGACACATCTTGCAAGCTCTCCGTCACAGAGTCATTCATGGTGAAAACGGACATGGTGTGAGACATTGCTGAGAATATCCTGACTGCTGGATGGATTCCCTTCGGCCGTCTAACCTCTGAAGAAGCAAAGTCTCCAAGCACATGAAACTTTCGCTTTATATCATCGTCAATAATTGTGCCCACGTCATTGCTACAATGTAAACATGCCCAACTGCTGCAAACCTTCTTCCACTAATCATTTTCGGGAGCTTAACGACACCATTGTAAAGACTGCAGTTAATAATAATTATAATCCAGCAAGACACAAAATATGTCAATTGCGTATCGGAGACACCAGTATAAGCATACAGTAGCAGGGGGCTCTTTGCGTCACAAATTCTACGTAAATGGCATACACGGAACGATGGACATAGGATTTGTGACAGCTAATAAGCATGGTCAAACAAGTAGTAATTAAAATGCAATTAATTGAAAATGCGGGTTGCAAGAGTGGGGATGGGACGTGGCTGTAGACACAATTAATGCTACGAGAGAGTATTTTCGAGGAACATCAGTATACGACACGTTGTGTACTTAACACAGTGTTCATAATGCGCAACACCACACGAGATTCCCTCGTGGTGATGATGATGATGATGATGATGATAATAATAATAATAATAACAACAACAACAATAATGATACTACTACTACTACTACTACTACTAATAATAATAATAATTGAAAATAATGATGATAATAATGATAATAATAATGATAATAATAATAATAATAATAATAATAATAATAATAATAATAATAATAAATGTAAATATAAATACATACTTGTAGCCTATGTATGATACAGTTGTACATGTATATTATGCAAATTATAGTAAGTAATGTCACTGCCGTGACTACCCTGACTGCCTCATAACATTTGTTCTTCACAGCCGCAAAATCATTTTGATTGACGATTTTGTGTTATGCACCCAATTTTTTTTAAACTGTTATCTCATTTTAACTCCTCATTGATTGGGTAGAAAGAACATAGATGAATTACTACACTGCAAAAAGTCCGGTGTTAAATAGTGAACACCGAGCTGGTGTTAAATTTTCGGTGCTCATTTATGGTGTTAAATTAACACCTCCGGGTGTCATTTCCAAATTTTAAACTGTTTTTTGAAGAGTTTCTTAGTAACTGCACTTCTTGTTGATTTTTAATTTAAACAAGACGATCAAGAATTTTACATTAAAATACTAGATTTTTGAAAAAATGTGAAAATAAATTTACACCAAAGTAACACCAGCTGGTGTGGTCTCTTATTGAAGCTGGACGGGTGTTAAACCACTGATATTAACACCAACAAATATCAAATCAACACCATGTGGTGTCATTTTTGAATTAACACCAGTACAGTGTCAAAATAACACCAGGTACAGTGTCAAATTAACACCACGAAGTGTCAGGTGAACACTTTTCAACACCATCACAGTGCATTTTCAACACCTGTGGGTGTGGTCCTTTATTGAAGTTTGATCGGTGTTAGATTTAACACCCGTGGTGTTAAATCTAACACCGATATTTTTACAGTGTAGCATGTCTTACACAACCATATAAGAGAGAGTAAAGATTTGTGTGCAAGCCATCACGCCATAGTCTATGTTTGGCATATGGTTCTTAAAAACTGGGTGGAATATACTTTCATTACTTTTCTTTTGTATTTCTGTGCATTTTCCCATACTGCTTGTTAAATACTTTGATTCAGCTCTTATATGTTTCAAACTCAACCATAATATGGGGAGGCAATTGCACTATCCGTTTGGCAGAAGCCTTGAACAATATCCTATTTCTTAGGAGAAGAAAAAGCACGGTGCCTGCAGACCCGGTTCTCAGTGCACACCTACGAACAGATTACCTCGATGTCTTATCAGATAACTCTACCAATGACCTCATAAATGATTTTTTTTTTTCCCCCTCGGCTCATAAAATATTAACTGGCCTGACCAGAGTTACAGGGTTCAATAATGCTATGCGCAAAATATTATTGTGGCGATCGTTCAAGAACGGGCAGTGGTACAGTGAAGGTAATAATCTAATATATCCAGGACGTGGTCCTATAGAAATGTGACGCTTGCGTATACTTATCTATCCGTTTCTGAATTGTGCAACCTTCCACATTGCTGTCGTGGTTATTACAAGACATGACGAAATCAGTCGAACAGCGATATGCATGCGAAGGGATTCCGCAGTGTGGCCTATACTTGAGTCGCACGTACTGGCTATACAGTATGAACTTGACCTGTGTAGTTTCCCATTGCGAAGAGTGTTATTACACGGAGCCACGTTCTTATGAACAGGGTGTTGTCGCTGAATTGCTGTACAGACATAAGTTTCTGGTCATGGTTGTTTTTATCCTATCCCCAAGGAATCTCAGCTGCATGCTATGACCCGAACAGTTTACTCCGAGAGATATTTCATGAAGGTTAGGGGCAATGCATTGTATCACCTGTATCACCCTTCTCCCGTGTTAAAGCATTTCATATCCGGGTTAAAGATTGAATGAAATCCCCCCCCCCCCCCCCCAAAAAAAAAAAAAAAAAAAAAAATTACTTGGTCGATATATCGATCGCGCTGGCCAGTATACACTCTATTGAAATTTGAGCAAATGTTTGTCTCGTATGCTTATCACAGACTATTGCGTTGCGATCGTACTGGGCAACGGTCACCTCTCGCGGTATGGAAGCTAAACGTTTACAGTAGGATTCCATGCCGTATTTGCTACAAACCAAACGAGGACGTGTTTGATGGTATACTCCGGGAGTATACTATCTGGGACTGTGGAACATTATGGGACAGTTTGGATACGATATAATAATTATGGGGCAGTTGTTGAATTTATGCCCTCAGTTTCTACCAATCCGAATCGAGGATTCACCAAATGAGGTATAATCATTATTTTCATAAACCACAATAGTGTGTATTGTTGTATGCGGGCGTGTGTGCGCCGTACATTGACCTGCCCGCCTATGTCACGAATTAGTCTTTGACTCACTGAAGACGAAGACTGCTAAAATTTGGCACCTCAAGTCAAATAAGCCAATGCAGACTCTTTAAACACAATCCTCAATTTTACTCGGACGTTTCTGTATATGCTAGGATTGCTAGTCTGGATAGTTTCAATTTCGCAGTCATGGGTGTATGGGTGTGTGCGAGTGTGAGTATCTTTTTTTTGGGGGGGGGGGGGGGAGGAGAGAAGTCCATAGATCTATGAAGACAGTGATACATCAGTGATACCAAAATAAATTCTATATTTAAATTACAAAAGAAAGTTATACGTATTTGTACAGGATCGCATTTTCTGGCTCATACTGATTCTTTATTTCATGAGCTTAAAACATTGAAGGTTTTTGATTTGAATATTATTCAAGTAGCAGTAATTATGTTCAAATATATACATCATCAACTTCCATCATCGTTTGATAACATGTTTAGGTTCAATACTTCTGTCCATTCGTACCCTACTCGTATATGTAGAAATTTCCACCTTTTGAATCCCAAATTATTAGTGACACATAAATCTATAAGATATTCGGGTCCGGATATTTGGAATAATCTCCCGGATAATATAAAGTCTTGTTCAAGTATTTATTCTTTGAAAGCTTCACTTAAACGATATTTGATACAATTATATTCTCCAAACCAATTGAGCTAACAAATATTTATAGTATAGATTGTCATCTTATTGTCAATCTCTATTTTCTTCCTTCAACTGCATCTTGCACTCTCACCTGCAACTGCACTGCACTCACCTGATCACCTTCCTCCAAGAGAGTTATGTCGTTGGATAGTCATTTTATGAGGCCTCCATCCATTTCAAGTTTAATCGCTTATGATGGTGGTCTCCTGCATTCAATTATCTCTGTTGTTTACTGAAAAATACTGTATATTTTATTTCATGTTTCTGTGTATCAACATTGCTCAATGCAATCACCTATGTGAATCTATTTATGTACTGTTATCGATTTATTTCACTGCACTTGTTATTCTTTGTCTTTGTACTTTTTGAAGTTTGCATTCAAATTGCATTTGATTGAATGCAGAAATAAAAGCAAACAAACAAACAAACATCTGTTGTACAAAAAGTATGTGAGAAGGAGAAAATCTGACAAATTTCTAAAAGGGAACACTCAGTGCATGCGCATACACTTTCCAAACTATATAGGGCAATGTATCTTTTACTGCTAATATTTCTTTTTTTTTCAATAAGTTACACCAGGGGGAAAAAAAAATCCACTGAAGTTTGATTATTTTTTCCTTTGCTTGAAATCCCGTTTTTAGCTTTATAAAGTAGCCGGGACTGCGCACGATGGCTGGCAAGACACTACGGAGCATCACGACGAACGGGGATTATTACCAGAAGGCATTCCAGCTCTTCTGCGAGAAGTGTGGAAAGGCCAAGGTGGACCGAGAATGGACGAGGAACGTTTTCCCCTCGGCGGTCGTCGACAAACTTCGGCCGCTTCCGGAGGGGCAGTCGCTACGATCGCTGGGAATCGGCAGTGGGACAGGTTGGTATGGTTCATGCAAACATTGTGTGTAACCAGCTTAAGTAGAGTTAAAATATTTTAAAGATGATTTTGTTGGCTATAGGTCAGTAGTGTCATTAGAAAAAATATCGTTGGAAAGAATATAATTACACTGATGCATCATAGAAAAGACCTTTGAAAGGTTTCAAGTTGCTGACAAAAAACAAAAACAAAAAACAAAAAACATGTCAATTAAGTACACTTTATAACTTTGTCCACTATATCTATAGCGGTAATAAAATCAGATTAACAAATGTACATTGTATAAAACATTATTGGCTCAAAGTATGTTACCATGCATTAAGGCGACAGAGCATTTTCGAAAGCTATAAACCAGACGGCAAAAATAATTCAATGTCAATTATGCCAAATCAAAATATTATTTTCATACATGCGGTGTGAATAGTGTCACCCTAAAGGTATAACTTGCACTCATCAGAGATGTGTAATTGATTCTTTGCTTTTTGTTTGTTTGTTTGTTTGTTTATTTGTTTGTTTGTTTGTTTGTTTGTTTCTTGTATTTTGTGTGCAGGGGACTTCGAGTGTGCGCAGCTTCAGGAGCTCTCGAAGCGCTTCGATCGCCTACATCACACTGTCGTAGAACCGGCACATGCATTCATTCGCCAGTATCAGACGAGCGTTGAAAAGGACAGAGACAGTCTTACAGGTATGATTGATACGTACAGAGCACAATTACTGACTCCAGGAGTGGATACATGTACCTCCTTGTACTGATCAAACATAATGGTACCTTTCCACTTTTGTGTCCTTAAAGGCATCCGGCGTCAAATTCTGGTCTAGTTTGTCCATGATGACTTTTACTACTATGAATAATTATCACGTATGTGATGACATTCAGGATATATTGTATAATTGAAATAGGCATCAATTTATTGCTTTTGTTTCATTTTCCTTCGTCCGCCAAGATCTAATCCTAAAAAAAATCTTTCCTGACTTTTATAATGTCATCAACAGTAAAGCTGGCTGAGATAAGTACAGCGACACGTTATGGTAAAGTAATGCACTTTGTCGTAACCAGGTGCACCAGCTTACAAGGCAAGACAGGTCCATACGTTGCGACGTTTATCTCAACTGACTTTATTGTTAATGACATCACGAAAGGCAAGAAAATTGTTGTTTTCTAGCTCCAAAGCTACATACTGATTGAAAAATCGGCGGTTTATATTTTCATGAGAACATTCTTGAATTGGTGATTGGTAGAGCTATGTACATCTGTAGACAACATGTAGCAGATGTCAGGGGACCTTTGAGTTCAATGCGGTAACTTATCGTGATGAGCATCACCACTTCGAGTGTGCAGAACACCAAATCGTACCATTCATTATGATTTTTACATATTTTGATGTGATGTAAGCAAGTCAATCGATGTTCTTGCTCGTTGTGAAGTTACCTGTTCATATATTTTCGTGAAGTGCTTCCCTCTCTTAATAAGTGAACAAAGGTTTGGGATTATCCTAATAGTGGGAGCTCTGTGGCATAGTGGATAAGACTCCCGACTCCCAGTTGGAGGACCCGAGTTCGATTCCCGCCCAGTGCTTACGTCATTGGACAAGATGTTTAAACCCACCATGTCCCTCTCAATCAAGGTGTATAAATGAGTACCTGTGGAAACGCTAGGGTAGTCATAATGACAGGGCCCCCTCTGGTAGAGCAGTGGGAACACTGAAAAAGGCTACCCTGGATAGGGAAGACTACTAATCATCATGCTGTTTTAGGAAAGTCTATATAAGCGCCAAGAAACGAGTGAATGACGTCATGATGACTACTCTATGCATTATTTCATATTATATCTGTCACTAAAGTATTATTCTAAAAAAAAAAAAAAAACCAAACAAACAAACAAACAAACGAACGGGTATAACCCAAAATCGAAAGTCTTCCTTCATTTCGTGTTTTTTTTTTTTTTTTTGCCTATCTTTTCTTTGGTCATTTCATTACTTTCCTTTTTTTTTTGTACGTGCGTTGGGATGCAGGTGTCGAGTTTGAATGGAGGGAAGAGACTATGCAAAAGTTCACGGAGTCTTTCCGTTTGGCGAACGAAGAGACGTCCACACACCATTTGATCAGCTCGGTCCATTCCATCTACTACGCCGAGTCGCTGCCGAAGACGCTGCGGTGCTTTCACGACGAGCTGCTGGAGAACGGAGGAATACTCATGGTTGCTGTTACCACAGGTTTATTAAAAGCGAACTCTCCACCCAATATTTTTTTTTTGTTCAAAATTTATTCATTTCAGGTTTCATAATTTCTTTCGTTAAGACAGAACATCGTAAAGTGGTCTGGTGCAGAGCGCCAAAGGCAGATGGTTACGGCTTGTCGAGAGCTGCACAACGTAATAATAATGATATCATTCTTAAAACATGTAAAAAGGTGTAGATTTATCCATTTCCTTCTTTAACCGGATCTGTCATAAATCGAAAGGAATGAGGAGAGGGTAACGTGATTAATCGGGAAGAATTTATTGATGCATTACTGAAATGTATGGACGACACGAATTGTATTAATTCGCAAGCTTTTTTCTTTATCAAGTGAAAATAGAGGGCAGTTTGAAAGTAAGACAATTTATCCATTGCAAGTCAGTGCTATGTCGACTCAGCCTCAACCTATTGAATATTGTAGATACATGTACATCTCGAGAATGGAATGTAATGTCATTCTTGTTTGAGATGCGCGCAGTTCCGATTTCATCTCATCGATCCCCTCATTTTTCTTCATGGTCTTCTTACTTGCATCAGGAGAGTCCAGTAACAGTAAGTTTGCCCGGCGGTTCCCCGACCTCTTTGGACAGAGCACCGGTACAAGCGTTTTCGACGGAACCGCAGTGCGAGAGGCTCTCAACTCCCTCAAGTTCCCGTATGCTGTCCATAACCAACCGTCTGCAGCAGACATCAACGTCGTCTTTGACGCTTCTTCCTCGGAAGGCGGCAATCTGCTGGACTTCCTGACCCACACCATTGACTTCCGGGGCACTGCCCCAAAGGCGTTGCTGGACGAGGTCCTGGCGTTTCTCCGTTCTGAGGAGTGTTGTCGGCTGGACGATGGCGGCGCTGTGCTGTTTGAAAATCCCTGGGACACATTCGTGATTCAAAAGAGCCTCTGAACCTATGCATACCTACACATTAAAATCGTGATATTTGTGTTTGTCAATGTGCAAATGGTTGTCTGTTCTTTGAAAGGTGACGTCAAGGACATGTTACAGTGACAGTCGTTTGTTCTGATGTATCACTCCATGTAATGTGTCTTTCGAACAGAACATAACCTTGCTATAGTGTCACATGAGTCTTTGAAAGCTAATCATAGTTCTCAGAAGGGACTATCTTCCACCATTTAGCATTTGCTCGCAATACATTCGGGATGATTGCTCATTTGCTTTGATATGAAAACCAGTAGATTTGTGATATGTGTTTTCCTATGATATACATTACATACCTGTCGTATCATGTATTTTGATTTTTTTTTTTTTGTTGTCATGTAGGATCTGCTGCCAAGCACACCAAAGTGATTATTGATTAGAGTCTTGATTTAAAGGGGCCCTGAAATCCAAATGCATGTTGATTAGTGTTGATTTATGATACCCTCAACATCACTTTTGCGGTAAAACAAATATTTAGAAACATTTCATATATTTTTGACGATTTTTTTCTTCTATTTTTCTTCAGATTACTTGGGAACGCCCACAAAAAATCCTTCCAAACCAATCAATATTAATATTCTTGAGATGACCTCATCTGTCAATCATTGCTAAAGTACTGAAATGTTTAACAAAAGACATTGGAATGCACCTTCCTCTCGACTCAGCATAACTTGCACGATTCTGTCATATTAATGTGACTAACAAAAGACATGGCGATACAATTGCTTAAAAAAACAACAACCGCTGAGCTGATTATTTTCAACAAAATCGAACTTGGAAAAGCTGTTCATATGTATAAATAACTGCATGTAATAATTTGAACTGAAATTTCCTGACTTTTGTTAAGAGCGTTTTTTTTTTTTTTTTTGAGAATGTAAAATCATTGTGATCATCTTTAATTCGTATAGTGTATAGTTATTTTGCATAATATTTGACATAAAAAGCTTGTACACCTGTCTTGATTGGACATCTTGAAACCAAATTATATTTACAGAAATTTTCAACGAAATACAACTGTAAATCTCTCTATCAACCGAATAAAACTCATATGGATTGTATTCCTCATAATTATTTCCCACTTTTTGTAACTGCATCACGTCTTCGTTATGCATTATGGGTTTTCTTAGGTTTTCTTTTTTTCGATTTGTGTTTCTTAATAGCAAGAGGTGCGTGTGTGTGTGCATATATAATGTGTGTGTGTGTGTGGAGGGGGGAGGGGGGAGGGGTCCTTCAGCCCACACGAATGTTGCAATGAACACGCAGTTTTACTGATTGTTACTAACTCGAATGCGATTGCACGAGGAAGGGGCTTACAATGAAATGAGGACTGCCAAAATGGCAAAGTGTCTCACACTCACGTACACACACGCACGAAACACACACACACATACACACACACACACACACACACACACACACACACACACACACACACACACACACTCCCTCGAACACATACTCCACACAATCTCTTGGAAAGGCGTTCCTCGTCTGGCAAGGAATTACCAATTCGTTAATTGACGCCAGTAAGAAGGGGTGACATAAAAAGGAAAGGGTCATAATCGATAGGACTAGACGCGTCAGTAAGTTCTGATGAGGTAAGGATCTATCGCTGCACACTATGTTCAAGGCAACTCATCAGAATGACGTCGCTTTCCGTCTGCTTCTCCGTTTGACTTGTTTGATTTGGAATAAGTGAGATATGGCCGCAGCGATGTCACCGTTCGGATATTGCCTTTCGATATTGATAATTGGTAAGTTTATCTCTGAATTGATCTTATGAGTGGATTTATCACTAACTTTTCTCTACTTTTTATAATCGAAAGTCGACCAAGTGACTATATAATTGTACCGACCATAATTATCTAATAATCAAGCACATTATGATTTTAAAGCATCCTGTGAATATTATTTTCATAGTTGAAATGATGATAATGATTGTTATCATTATCATCACCACCATTATAATAACTTTCATTTTCCACTAATGCTCGTATCATCAATACCGATAGAGGAAGATACCCCACCCCCTTATTAATGATGTTGATGTGAGCTTTGCAGTAACGTGTGGGCTGAGTGTTATGCAATGTTTAGCGTTTAGCATGATTGATTTTTTCTCCCCCCCCCCCCCCCACCCCCGAAAATACAGAATCATTTTTCCTTTTCTCTTTTTCATTCATACAATAATGAGACGGGGACAAGAAAACGTGAGAATGCATTACAAAGCTCTCACCTCTTTCTCGTATGTTTGCAGCAAATTTTCCTTTTCACGAGACTCTCAAAATAAACTAATAAGAATTATATCAATTTATATTGATTTAAAAAATCGATCTAGAGACTTCAAAAGATCCAGAAATTATGACTTTGTCAGGAGAAGTGTAACTTTAAATTTGTCTCTCATTGGTAAAAAGAACGATTTCATTAAATATCTATCTTACAAAATTTCTGGGAAAATTGGGAGGTAATGACGTCATCGCCTTATCTAATTTGCATGTCTGACTTTGACCATTAAATATTTTTATCGCTTTCCCAAAACAAAAGATTCTACAACTTTCATATTTACTGTCCAACTGTAATTAATTTTTACTATTCTGTTTGCGTATAACATTTTCCCATTATTCGCGCCAAAATGGAACATGGATTAGAGTTGCCGTTTAACCACCATTAACTTCAACTATGACTTATACATAGCTGTAAGTTGTAAAGTGCCGACAAGGCAAATGCAACGTTGCATAGCTCCGTGTATGCAGGTATTTGCAAATGAGTATACGCTTGTTAAACTTGGCAATGATATGAACATTGTCCTAGTATCGAACGTGCACTCTGATAAACGAGTTGTACGGTAGCACTGCACGCCTATCATTGCCAAGTTAATGTGCGACCTTGCGCTTCTCTTTATGACATTACATAATGAATGATTTGAAATAGAATGCGTTTTTTTTTTCGATGTCGGCGGGTTTTCTCTATCTCCCTCCCTCCCCCCCCCCCCCTCTCTCTCTCACATGCACACACACGCTTCGTTGAGAATACATGTACTCTGTGTCTGATGTGCTTGTCCGAGTGATTAGTCCTATTAAAGTACGTGCCAAGTCTGGTGGTATTGCCAAGTGAAATTCAATTGTCTCAGCAAATGCAATGTTTAGTCTTAGGGAGGGTTTGTATGCATGCGTGTGATTGTGTCTGTGTGTGTGTGGGTGGGTGTGTGAGGGAGAGTGTGAGAGAGAAAGAGACGGGGATGGGGCTTCTATATCATTAACTGCATTATTTATGACTATTGAATATCTGATAATCATGAAATGAATGCACTTTGAAGGAGAAAAGAGTCCGATAAAAGACGTACATGTGTATTTAAACTTTGATGTGAAGTATAAAAAGGTCGACAAATTGGGGTGGGGGGAGGCGACCCCAACAAGGAGCCGCAAGACAACCCCTGCCCCTTTGAGCTTTTATTACTGTCGTTAGTTAAAGTAAAAGTACAGATATCTCTTTCAATTATTTAAAACATTATTATTATTGTATTATTATTATTATTATTATTATTATTATTATCATTATTATTATTATTTCATTATTATTAATATTTGAATATTTTATGCATATCTTTATGAATATTTTATGCATATTTTTACTCAACTCTTGGACATTCATATTCCAAAACGAAGAGAAAAGTCATCCAACTATAAAAAGGTACCCAGGTTACCTTGGATTTCTAAGTCACTTTTGCGTTCAATAAATAGAAAGAATAATTTATATTACAAATTTAAAATGAAACCTACTGAGCAATCAAAACTGAAATATACTAGTTATAAATATACTTTGACGAAAATTATACGTATTGAAAAGAAAAAATATTATACTAAGCAGTTACAATTTTATAAGCATGATATGCAAAATATATGGAAAGTTTTAAAGCAAGCAATGAATATATCAAATAACAAGTCGAATATTACTAAGATTAGATCTGATAATAAAATTTATGAAGATCCTCATTATATTTGTAATATTCTAAATAATCATTTTTCTTCCATTGGGGAAAATCTTGCAAGTAAAATTCCATCTTCAAATAAACATTTTTCTGAATTTTTAGGTCCACCAAATTTAAACTCAATGTTTTTTAGTCCAACATATAGTCAGGAGATAATCAATATTGTTTCTGATTTTCGTTCCAAAAAAAAGTGCTGGACACGATGACATCAGTAATTTTCTGCTGAAGGGGGTAATATCTTCAATTGCGGATCCTTTATCTCATATATTCAATTTATCTCTTTTTTTATGGTATTGTTCCTGAAAGTATGAAAATAGCAAAAGTCATCCCTTTGTTTAAAAAAGGTGACAAATTAGATGTTAATAATTATAGACCAATTTCTTTGTTATGTACATTGTCCAAAATTCTTGAAAAAATTGTTTACAAAAGAACTCTTACTTTGTTGAAATTCAATAATATACTCTCAAATACTCAGTTTGGTTTTAGAGAAAAACATAGCACCTCACATGCATTATTGAGTTTTGTAGAAAAAGTAGCACATGCTATCGACAAATCTTCACATCTCATAGGTTTGTTCCTGGAATTCTCCAAGGCCTTCGACACCATTAATCATGATATTTTACTTAATAAATTGCAACATTACGGAGTCCGTGGGAAGGCCTTGGAGTGGTTCAGGAGCTACCTCTTGAACAGGAAGCAATATGTCTCTTAAAATGGTTGCAATTCTCAAATGTTATGTTAAATGTTAAATGTGGGGTCCCACAGGGAAGTTTATTAGGTCCGCTTCTGTTTCTTATTTACATAAATGATTTCTGTAAATCATCAGATATTCTTTCTTTCATTCTCTTTGCGGATGATTCAAATTTGTTTTTTTCGCACAATAATCCTTTTACCCTAGTAAAGACATTAAATTTTGAATTAGAAAAAGTTGCTCAATGGATAAAAGCTAATAAATTATCTCTCAATCTTCAAAAAGCAAAATATATGCTTTTCAGCAACTTCATTGAGGCACTACCTGTTGATATTATTTTTGATGGCACACCACTGGAAAATGTTTCTTATATCAAATTTCTGGGAATAACAGTTGATAATAAGCTTTCATGGAAATTTCATATTGATAGTATATGTAAGATTATTTCTCGAAACATCGGTATAATCAACAAGATTAAATTTTGTCTTCCTTTGTCGTCCCTGCTTACATTATATTCATCCCTCATATTGCCTTATTTAAATTACGGTATTCTTGTATGGGGAAATACATATCAAACTCTTTTGGATAAATTACTTCTGCTACAAAAGAAGTCACTGCGTATTATATGTCACACTGCATATTTGTCTCATACTGATCCGGTTTTTTTTTTTTTTTGGAAATAAAATATTTAAAATTAAAGATTTGTATTTGTTTAATTTAGGACAATTTATGTATAATTACAATAAAAATAATCTCCCACATATATTTGAATCAATGTTTTCAAAAAATCAATCTGGTCATAATTACCCTACAAGGCAATCCAACGAATTTCATTTGCCATTTTTTAGGACTTTGCTGGCTCAGCAAACCTTCATCTACGAGGGGCCAAAGTATTGGAACTCACTTCCCAACGACATAATAACAGCACAAACTTTGAATTCTTTTAAGAACAAATTAAAATTCTTTCTGTTGAAATCTTATGATATACAACCAAATTAGGTTCGGTTTCATTCTCTCAATCAAGTCGTTTGTTTGTTTGTTTTTACAAGTATTAAGATATCACACAGAAATCATCTTTTATGGAAAACAATCTGTCTAACATAAGTTTACCTCAGATATTTCTTTTATTGTACCAGTAACAGTGAGTCTATTCTCTTTCTCTCTCTCTCTTTTTTTTTTTATATCCGCTCCTATGCATTCATACCGGCATATGCACCCAATCAATCGCAATTTCAAACCAGGGAGCGTTGTATTGTTTTGTTATTGCATTTTCATCATGAAGTACAGTATGCTTGTGTCCACGATGGCGTGTGTTGTACCATAGTCTCATTTCCCCCTTTTTTGTTCTTTTTCCTTTGTTCTTCTTTCTTTTTCTTTTTCTTCTTTTTTTCCCCTTCCTAAGTTAATTTCATGTCAGTTGACATTGGTTTCTTTGACTTTGTGTACGTATTTTTTGAGGGTCCCATACCCTACAAGCTTTGCTTTTAAAGTGGGACCCTCCATTTCCATTCTAATCTTTGTATTAGGTATATACCTTAGAAACGAAATTCTGTTGTTACTCGTGACCACTTGTACGTTTTCCTTGAAATTGTTATAAATTTGTTCTGTAAATGTATTGTATATATATTTTTTCTGTTTATTCAATGGAAATGGAAATAAAATTGAATTGAATTGAATTGAATTGATATCATCATCATCATTAATATTATTATTTAATCTTTGGTACTATCTTTATGATTTTCATTTGTAGCTTTATTACTATATCTTGGTTATTATCATCTTTATCATATTTTATTTGCTCCTTGCAGCTGGTTCCCTTATGACTTCGGACGAACTGAACGTACCGGATGTCAGAACAAGACGAACTGAAGAGAAAACTACAACCAAGGGCAAACAAGCACTGCTAACAACATTAGCAAATGAGGATTATTTGTCTATTGTCGAGACTGAAGTCCTCTCTGAATCGGTCAAGGACGGACTGGAACTATCTGTTGTGACGTCACTTGATGCGGAGGCAACGGCGGATTCGAGTAGCGCCGAAAGTGACGAATCTTTCTCCGAGGCGACGTTACACGCACCGAGCCGTCTACCAGCAGTAGCGCCTGCTGCAGACACCTCCTGGAGAAGCCCGGGCGACTCTATCGGCCGCGAGAGTGGGCTGAGACCGCACCAGCAGGGCGAGGAAGGGACGCTGTCAGACCCCTACCAAAAGAGATCGCGACACCATAAAGTGTCGAGGCGGATGATGGTAGGAGTGGGTGCCACTGCGGTGGCCCTGGTCGGGGTCATCTCGTCTCTCGCCGTCGGGGCGTCTATCATGTCCAACAAGAACCGGCGCGAGGCAGCCAGTCTCCTGCGGAACATGGAAGAAGCCGAGTCAACGGAAGTTGGACATTGAACTTTTTCCGGTTGGGACAACGATGGATGAGCATCTGACTCACCTCCCTGATCTGAACAAGTGCAAGCGACTTCAAATGGAACAATTTGTTTTTACATTTCCTGGCTATAGTGCGCGGCATTGCATAGATTCGATAAAGCATGGTCTTGTTGAACGTTAATTGGTCTCTAATGACTAGGATATCCCGAGGAAACAATCCAGCAACACGTGACTGCGAACTGAGCCAGGGAGTCAAGCTGAGTCAATTGCAATGACCAATCTTGTAGGTCAACTGTGTCTTACCAAGGAGGTTCTTACTGTGCCGTGTAAAGGAAACTCCTCGGAACACGCAAACATAGTTGGTATAGTCTGTACCGAAGTACGAAAGTGCACGCAGATCATCCTTGCCAATGGAATTGTGCTTGCTGATGACGGCGATTGTTCCTTTTAAATTGACTACACACCTGCAGATGACGATCTGATTTGTAGAAAAGTTCAATGGCAAAGTGGCATGGTTGATGTGAGATGGTTCATAGAAGCCATTGCTAATAGGAAGGCGCTACCTGCATTCTCTTGGGACCCGTTTCTTCAAGGACAAGTTCACCTTCTTATACATGTGAATTGAGAGAATGCAGCAATATTAATAGTTTTGTACAATACTCATATCTCTCCGCCGTAGTGACACTGTAACTTTGAAAGAGTTCTCCAAAATATTCACACTCGTATGTAAAATCAACACCGCTGCGACCAAAATAGGGAGATAATAATGATAACAACAATAATAATAATAACAAAAATAATACACACCACAGATTCCCATTCAATTTATATTTCATTTTTCTTCTTCCACAGAACATTACACAATGTAAGAGAATAATACATGAATTTGAGTACACAATGGTTTACTGTACGATGAAAATTAAAAGTAATTAACGAATCAAAAGCATGCATGAAGAGTTTCAAACCGATTTGGTTACGTGCTACATTATCCATGCTTTAGGGAAAAGAAAAAAACCCCAAAGCTAACATACTGTGGACAAAAAAAAAAAACACACACACACACAAAAAAACACCTCATTCAATCGACTCAAAAACGAAAGGAAATTGTAAATATAAGCTACAATACACTTGTATTAGTAACGTTTTAACACCCGTAAGAACCATGAGCCAATAATCACCATCATGGGAAAAAATCTTCAATGTAATCTTTAATGTAAAATGTGAACTGTCAATACGAATCACCTGTGGTTACTAAATGTATGACAACAGTTTTCCTCGACACAAAATGAACTCTTCCGCCGTGTATTGGCCCCATCGACTTGGGAAACAGGCAAACAGCATTCATGCACTCACATGCAGTCAGTCCGCAGCACGTATGCTAATGAGCCGATCCGGCAAGATTTATTCAGCACTCTCGTTGACGATCTTTGCGTTCGAAAGGTGTCTCGTCGTGCGAGATTTTGCGAGACTTTGATAGGGCTATGGTTTTCACAGTGTAGCGACTTGTACATACATTTGTCATGGCTACAAGTCACGGTAAATTGTTCTCCAGACTTTGATCTTTATTTTGATACTAAATTTGCGTATAACATCGGATCTTATCATGGCTATATTATCAGTTGAATTTGCGTAAATTTTACCTGCTTTTCACGGAAGATTTTGTCGTCTAAAGTTCTTTTTTGGTTCCTGACCGGATTAAGAAACTGTTGTTTTTGATTTTGGCTTTTTCGTAGAGAGGAAACTTAGATGCTCATCATATATTGGAGTCAAGGAGACGCAAGCATGATTTATACTAGTTTTTCCGTTTTGAAATGTCTGTAAAATTCACTCCTAAGCCGGAAGTATGCTCCACACAAAGTGTACTGTGGCGCGAAAGCGCTCTCTCATTGGACAGTGCTTGCATTCAGCGCTTGAACTACACGCGTGCCAAGAAACCGCAAGTGGCATGAAACCGTTATGTAGCAGCGTAATGACGTAATGCAAGCGCTGAATGTAAGTGCTGTCCAATGAGAGAGCTTACTCTTGAGATTACACGGTTTCAAGCTGATCAGCACTGACATCGATGTATATTTTACTGGTTCCTGACCGGATTAAGCAACAAATTGTCAAGATATTTACATGGATACAAAGATTAGGAGATGGACTACCAAATAAAGCATTTTCATTGAGACGCATGGTGAATTTGATATTTTTTTGACGTCTTGAACGTGTACTGCACGAATTACTTTTTTCATCATTTTTCAAGCTCAAATTACGCGATGATATTTTTCATTTACAATAATTTGAGTAACATGTGACGATAGTTGACATATTTTCCTTGAATTTGATACCAAATTTGTGAGCATAAGGTGTATTTTTGTAGCCGAAAGCCCAAGGACAAAATCCCCTTACGCAGCTCATTACGTATGCAAGCCTAGAGCGGGCTTGCATACGAGTTGAATAAATACGAGCGAATTATCGGGTGCTGCGGACTGACTGCATGCGTATCCTGCCATCGCAGCTGGCCAATCTGTTGTCGTTGTTGTTTGCTGGCTATTTTTCCGGTCATCAATTTGTTTAACCTTTTTTTTTTCTTCTTCTTCTTCTTCTTCAACCCGGTGTGCACCTGACTTACTCCCAATAATTAGACCCCGCTTTTTAAGTGCTAACGACTGGAAAGAGTCTATGAAAGCTGTGTTGACATTTTAGACATTTTAGATGTTCTCTGCAAGTGAAATCATTATGCATTTAATGTTATGACCAATGAGATCCTCGTACAGTGTATTTAGGTTTATTTTCCTTCGTTTAAAATTTGCTTCAATTGTCAATAACTCCGACTATTCAACATCAACAACAACAACAACAGCAACAACAACAACAAACTTACTTGGTATGTCCTTTAACTTGGTCACAATGTTGCAGAACCCGAGGTTTGCTCATGTCTTTAAATCTCGTAATGAGTTTTTTTTTTTTCTTCTTTTTTTTCAGAGGACATCCTAACTAGCTTTCATATTCGGGCCTGCATTCGGTGCATCTCAATTTTAATGGTAGTCTTCTTTACTGGCATTTTTTTTTTCTCTTTTTGATATACTAGACAAGTATCAGACAACAAAACGTCTCGGGTTGTTAAGCAAAAATCTCTGTTTTAAAAGGACGATTGAGGTTTTCATGACAGTAAACGGGTTTATACCCCTATGACAATCATGAAGAATACGTAATCCACTCACTTCTGTCCCCTTCACGTATCATCAATGTAACTTCTCGAATCTTCTTTGCTTATTTAAAGAAAAAAAAATAGCATGTGTGAATTCTCCGTCCGGCACATTGACCAGCCCTTCCTGCTCTCTGAAATATCAATTTATACTGCTATACTGCTATACCTGCACCACAATATTGAACGCCAATATATTGTCAAAAGAAATGTAGACTCTACGAAATGTAACTTGAATATTTAAAAAAGTCGTTTTCTGTACAAGTACAGGACTTGAGATCCGAGTAGATGATGGAATATATTCGGTGCCTATAGGATTCTCCAAGGCATTAAGAAAAAAAAAACAAACAAACAAACAAACACCAAAACACAATTACAGCATGTACAGTGTATTCATTGATAAATAAACAACAGGTGAAGGAATACTGATTTTCTCAAAGTTGTATATTTCAACGACATAAATAATTCAGATATTACTATCTACAATGCATGAATCAGTCTGCAATCACGTGGATATCATGGGTAATGTTGCGTAAACAGCAGCGTTTTGGAATTATCAGATAGCAAGATATATTTTAATATGCTCGTCTTCTACGTTTCCAGCCCCCTTTTCCCCAAACCTTTCAATATTGCTGTGGCAGGTGCTGTAGCTGTTAAAGCGTCTTATTACTTAAAATTTGTCTGTAATTGTTGGTTTCTAACACTTCTTTCTCACAAATTTCAGCTTATAGGAGGTAAATTTGTGTGTGTGTGCGTGTGTGTGTGTCTATGTGTGTGTGATTTTTTTATTTTAATTTTTATTATTCTTTAGTTGATCAAACATTACTGATTGGAGATATATTGTGTTTATACATCAAGATGTGGTTTTTTTTTTTTGTCATGTGAAATCATAGAAATCAAATAAAGATTATTGAAAAACGAAAAAGGCTGTAGGCCTATGTATACAAGTGTGTGTGTGTGTGTGTGTGTGTGCGCGCGCGCGCTTGAGGCAGGGAGACGGACTGGGGCTGTTTGACTAGAATAATGACGATCAAATTTAAGGATGTATCATTTATCGAGATGCGACTGCACGGTATTAAAGTTAGCAAAAACATGACACACTTTAGAAATATCATTTTGTCCCTTTTCAAGAAATTTGTGATATCATAGTTCAAGCGATCCTCGCTGAGTTACGACGCCTTTTTGTTTTGTTTTGTGTGTGTGTTTTTTTTTTTGTGCGTGTGTGTGCATATGGTGTGGCTCGTGAAAGACGACCACTCGGTGTCTTTCAACCCGGCTGCAGTTGTTTCGTTCGCGATGAAAGTAGCAAGCGCCACCTGTCGTGCCTGTGGTCCATGTAGTCATTGATACCGAATCAAGCGATGCAGCCTGCCCCAACCGGATTCGTGTAATTTACAGAGCAGGTGCGCGTTCCGCGTGTAGTACCATGCGGACGTGTGGTACCTTTTAGACTGGTAGCGACCATCCCGCTGGCAGAGATTACATAACAAAAATATGCTCGAACATCGGGTTTGTAGGACATTAGGAAAGGCTATACATTTAAAGGTCTTTGTTAAGCAGTTAAGTTGGCATTTGAAAATTTTGAAGAAAAAAAATCATAAGAGTAGTGACAGTCTCTTAGAAATTCGAAGAAAGTGACAGGAAAATTGTGAAAATTTTGAAATTACACATGCTTTCAAGGAACAGTGATCTTGATCGTGGTCATATAGAATTGAGAAGGATCAATCTCATTGAATCTAATATTTTCGTTGGTTTTAGCATATTGTATTATACAAGTGAAGACTCACAAGTCCATTTTAATTTGATTCAACGGATATCGTTATTTACATACTTATCCAAAAAGGCAGACTTATAGCACACACGTGTGTACACGGCAATGGAAAACTTGTTGGGCAATGACACTTATTACGTCATCAAATGTAAGTGACGCCATCACATTGTAATAAAAATCAGTGATTAGTTTTGTTCCAGCCAATTAAGGAAGTTTGATCGTTACTATTCCTTCAGGGCGAGCGAAGTAATGTACAGCATTTTGTTACGTCGATATTTGACGCTCCGACGTTTCAATCGTACCCTTAAAGGAACCCAAACCTTTTGATAATCATGTGGGTCGTGTAAATAGATATCAGTAGAGCACGTGACGTCATGTATGGAAAACATTATAAAGAAGAATATGCAGAGAATTCCACAACATATCCTCTTTTTTTTTTTTGATAAAAAGCACACATTTCCTCGATTTGTTACATTTACGTTGGCGTAACATTAAAATGCCCCTCATTAAAAAAAAAAAAAAAAAAAAAACACCTAGGGAAAGTGCTCTTTCTAGAAAGTGAAATCATGTTGAATTTTTTTTTTTATGTCAATTCTGTATATTGTTGCCCATACGTGACGTCATAAGGTGTTGTAGTCTTTTCATCAAGTGATGGCTGGACAAAAACTGTAAAATGTCTTTGTTTATAATTATTTTGAACGGATCGTCTGATTTTCCTCAAATTTCGCCGATGTGTTCTGTTGCTGCATTCCCTCAATTAACAAAGGTCCCATTCTCTCAACTATTCACTACTTTTGCGAGAAGAGTTGGCTGTATGGAATCAAACACACACACACTTTTCAGTCACTCAACAACGCAAGCACCTTGCACTGTTATCATCAATGGTGTTTGCCGTCCATCTGTAATTTTGAAACCATAGAGATATGCCTGAAACATTACGTCGCTGAGGGCGCCCACACAGCTATTGGTCTCGAGTCTGTTTTAGTTTGAAATTTGCTCTTGTACTCATCGAAACCAAATTACAAAGTTCTCTCTTCAAACGTACAATATTTTCAAGAACTTGGATTCCGACTGATATTTGATGCTCTAAATAAATTTATTAAACGTCTCCCCCCCCCCCCCCAGTCAGCCCCAGCATGATTTTTTAATTTTTTGAACATTCCCAGAGAAAGTCTTAACACTCAATTACTGCAAAAACTGCTGACACTTTTCTATAAGCGTTCTTCTAATTCATTCAGATTTGTGTTAAGTTCAAAGCGAGACTTATAACGTGATGACGTCATCACCACCTCTAATTAACATATTCCTATCAACTCAGTATTACTGATATAGGGAAAATACATGACACTATTCATCCCGTCACTTTGTTATGACACATCGGACTGAAATGAAATTTATAGGATTACGACATACAATGTATTCGATTTTTATTCTCTGTTCACCATAAGTTACCTGAATCCGGTGTTGCACTCCACCTGTTAACGAGACAATATGATGCATGAATTTTATTCATTTTCCCACAGAAATCATTATTGGGAAAACATAACACACATTGACTATCTTAATTCCTTCTTCGGCAAATAAGAACACATTACTCTCGACTACAGCTGTATACACGAATGTGATGTAATCAAGGTACACTGTTAAAAATCACGTAATACAATAACATAATGAAATAGTGCATGATAAGGTTATTGAGAATGCCTTGGTTTTCAACTCCATTTTGTCCACCACTGTGATTGTGGTTCAAATTGTATTCATATCATGGACTTCGCATGTGTTTTCTGAAACCATGTCGGTGCCTATACGGAGTGTGACTTCCCATACCGTCAAATACGCAACAATGATTCAGCACTTTTTTTTCGCCTCGCATACGATCTATTTTACACGTACCCGTGAACTTTGGTCCACACCAGAGTTGTCCAAACACTGAGTATGAATAGTATCACACAGTAAATAGAATGCTAATCAACCGCAACTGGCACGGGCTTATCAAAAAAAAAAAATTGTTTGTTCATTATTCTTTTACCCTTTCGACCGGCGACAAAAGCCCATTAAAACTGATATCAGCTATTATGTGGGTATTATCATACTTACGAATTCCCATGGTTGCGTTTATCGGCTCTTTGTTCGTGAAACCAAATAAATAACTGTGGTGTACATGGTTTGTGAAATTCGTTAAGTGCCAAATCCAGTGATAGTCGTAATGTCAAGGTCAGCGAAAGTTTTGTTGACTTCACAATTCAGTCAGGAAACTGGCGTGATTTGATATTGCATGTCAGTTTATCCACCTCGAACGTAATGTAAGAAAGTCTTTCCACTGTCTACTCTTAACATTCATGACTCGTGGATAATTCACTAGCACGATACACACGTAATTGGTTGACAGTGATTACGCCGTGTGAACATACGTAATAGTAACTAAAGAAAAAATATAAGTACGTTAACAGGACTACAAAGCAGAATATACTTCACATAGCAAGCTCTCTTCATTTTGACTTGTCTAACAGTAATTATCTTGATCTTAAAAATAGTCTACGCTTCTTCATTTGAACTTTGTTGCCCCTTTTTATTCTATATTCCTATGGGTTTTGTTTTATTATCGTCTTGCGATCTCCAAATCACTGTTACATTATTATTTGAGAGAGTCTGTGCTCCATTTTGGATATCTTTGAGTAAAGATGGCTGATGTGATACGCAAGGAACACACACATACCACGTACCACATACCACATATTATATATATACACACACACAGGAAAATTCCCAAGAACAAATCCCGGGCACTATTTTTTTTTCCACCTTGTATACCAAAGTCATGAGAATGAATTACTATTTACTTTAGAGATACCTTCTAATCCCTAACAATTAATTGTAATTAGTGACTGTGATGCCACTGTACCGTCACGTGGAAATTGTTCTGCGTTTCTCTAAGCAGTGACTCAGCAGTTTTTGTTTTTGGTCGTCCCTTTTTCTTTTTCTTTTTTGGTGGAGGGGGGAGGGCATTAATGCATGACGCATATGGAGACCCTTCAGAATTATTGCAGGCCTCCATAAAAAAACAAAACAAAAACACAATTATTATTTGCCTATCTTGATATCATAAGGTCTTTTACATTGTTCTGTCCATGCACGTTTTAGATTGATGGGCACGAGCAGGAATGATAGGACTATACAGTTTTGGTTTAGATGAGGCTTTTCTGGTCAGTTTATCTAATTGTGAGATAATGATAAACCTAGCTCTTATGAATATGAAAGAACACGTATGAAATTCTTAGAAGAATTCAACGTTTACTGATGAAAATTGGTCTCGAAATGACTGAGATACCCACAAAAAGCGATCCTAATAAAATGCGACGGGCCACGACTTTTATTATGATCGCTTTGTCTTACCTTGTTTTTGGATATCTCAGTCATTTTAAAACCAATTTTCATCAAACACTACAAAACTTTCAGTTCCCCTTAGGACTGTATTCTCTTTAACATTTCATAGTGTTTTTTTTTCTCAACAGCATTGTGTATGTTATACAATAAAATCACAGTAGACCTATAATGATTGCATTTCTTTACACGATATATTCCTGTATCATGATTGTGAAATGACTTGCTAGGAATGAGATAAATGAAATGAAATGCCATTTTCGAATTGTTAAAAGTTAGGTCATTATCACATATAGAAAAATTAGATCTTTACATTGAAACTGCATTCGTTATAAATAGTAATATTTTTTTTTTTCGGAAGATATAGAAATTATCTCATTCATGTCTTATTTTCCTTATTTTCAAAAGATTAAATCTATAATATTTCCAATTCATAAAAATGGGTTTATCTTTTTTTTTGTTGCATTTAATGCCGTGTATTTATATTCACAAACAATGATTAGGAGACGCAAAGTCAGGTCATTATATTCCCCCTACATGCCGTTGAACTCTGTCCATTCTTCAGTTGGATGTTTACCTGTGTTCGAGGCAGACGTTCAACTTTGAAAGCACTCCACGAGGTTGAATAATACACACAAGCACACACATACACACACACACACACACACACACACACACCTGAACTTATGATGTGGACACTGATAACGTTAATTTGGTAATCATGGTCCCTATCAAAGCAAATAAATCAGTTAATTTTGATATGCCTATACAATAACATGTAGTTGTTCATGATGATCGAGAACCGTGTAAGCAGTATAGTTTCACGGAAAATTTTTATCAGCGAAGAGGGTCACCTTCACAAATCCGTGTAGAGCGATAGGGGCATTTAACGATGCATTGTCTATATTCAAGCACTTCTTTAATATCATGAGGATGATTGCATCTTCATACATATATACAAAATATGATAAAGATGGATTTTAGCGAGGGAGTAGTGGACAAGAAATGCCTTGATGTCATAGATTTTTCACAGAATTCAATATCTTCTCATGAGGATCAGTTTCCGTCTAAAGAAAATTCTCAATTTCAAAAGAGAATGTCATGTAATCAATTAGAAGCTACACAATTTTCACTGTCGCCTGCAATGATGAATTCTGGCTCGCTGAACGTCTTTTCCCCGCCCATACCTAAATCGCCTCATACGTTAATCGTCCCATATCTAGTAAACATTACACTCCCTCCACGTTCAAAAAGCACTGAAGGTGGAAGTAAAAAATTAATCAATATTTGAGTACGTGTGTCCTATGCATATACTGCATTATGATATCAATCTTCTTATGAATTCTCGGACTTTGCCACTACTGTTAGAGTATAGACTCAAACAAAACGAAGTGAAAACACAGCCGGTGGTCAGTTTAACCAATGAGAGCCAGCAAGTAGGGCCTATATGTATACACACGCACCATCACAAACGCCACCACCATCACCCAAGTCTGGATGGTCGACCCCAGTACTCCCCAAGCAGTTGATTTCATTGTCAGGAAGCAAAGCTCCGAGAGAGGTATAGAGGCTGGTCATCCACGTGGTGAATTGCAACTGCTTCTTCACTATCAGCCTTATCAACAAGACGTTTCAAGATGGCGCCATCGGGTGATGTCAAAAGTAAGCCATGTTATTTTTTCTCACGATTTCGTGGTAAATTTAGATGAGTGTTGATACATCTGAGGGTCGTTTGGCATATCATACCCAACGTAGTATACGCTTTTTTGTTTTTCTCTTGATTGTTGTTTTTCTAATTTCATGATGCGGAGGTCCAGGTATGGGGAGAGAGAGACGGTCAACGAAAGAGTTTCAGCCCTAATCAAGTTACTAACACATCTGAATCACAATTGCAAAAGGCTCCAGATAGGATGTATCACACAATCAATTTTCACTAATACCCTGACCCATGTCTAGTAGTGCTTTTGTGAGTGGGTTACACCAAATTGCTATAGGTAGTTGTTATCGTTGTATTGAATTCTTGGTTCGAAATACGTTGTATAATTTTCAATCTCGATGACTCGATGCCATTTACATGATTGCTATCTTATTTCAATACATCTCCATCGATTCGTTACTAATGCCCCTTCGGATAATCATGTTTTTATTTCGATGCTACTTCTGTATCGCCTACACTGCCGGTTCGATTTGATATACGAAGTGATGGTAGCGCAGCGGGAAGTTTAAAATGTTGAACATGGACGATTTTTCTTCGCCTCTTTTGCTCTTGTCGATCCATGGCCCTGAAATACTAGAACACGAAGGGGAATAATAGATAATATCCCATCTTGCACGTCCTAAACGGGGATGCCTCGTGAGGGGCAATGACGTAATAATTTTGTATGTTGCGAATCTATGACAGCAGACCTTATAATCTTATATCCTTCTCGCCCAGTGGTTTTGGTGACGGGCTCGTCGGGCTACATAGCCACTCATATTGTGAAGCAACTCCTGGAGGCCGGCTACAAGGTCCGAGGGACTGTGAGGAGTCTAAGCAATCCAAAGAAAGTGACGCCATTAAAGGAACTCTGTCCCAATGCCACCCACGAGCTTGAGCTGGTGGAAGCCGACTTGGTAAAAGATGAAGGATGGAAAGAGTGAGTACATGGTGCATCAGCAACAATCTGAATACTGACAATACGAAGAAAACCGTACAGCAGGTCATCGAATGCCTATAGAAAAGTTGAAATGATAATGCGTAAAATGTGTAAGTGTAATATGGGCTGCAATTTAGTTAAAATAAGATGAAGCGAAGTCTAGTATTATATACAACGATTTTTTTTCTGTTTCTATAATGCGATCCCATTGTATAGAGTCAAAAAAGTTAACGTAGATATGTCTTACGTGATGAAACTTCAATTAGACTTCTTCGTGACAAGAATTTTCATTATCAAAGTTCTATCAATTTTCATTTGATCCAGGATTGATATTTGGATATCCCATGATAAAGTGTTCTCGTGATAAGAAATGACCTGAACAATTAATGTCTGTTCATGTATTCTCTCTTTTTACATAACAGTGATAAGAAAAGAAGTCCAATTTTAAGATATAGAACTCTATATCCTGCATGTGATTTTCTAATACAGTAAAATATTCAGCATTTACACTATAAACGTGTCATAAGTCCATTAGGTTACTGTCATGGCTTTGTAGCAATGATAACTTCCACGTTGTGGTCACGAGTACTCAACCTGAAAGCACGAACGCACTGGTGTGTGTGTGTGTATGATTAGATGACTTGCAAGAAAAGAAAAAAGAAAACCACATGTTTTGGACTATTTGGAGTTAGCAATACACACTGAATGTTTGTGCACTCAAATTTGTATCATTGCAATGTGCACATCAGTCACTGGAAAAATACTCCAGCAAATCTCAGAAAAGATTGTTCGAACTATATTTTACCGAATATTGTTATTAGCAATATGGCGAATGCAATACAGCCTGTTGCAATGGTCAAAGGTCAATGAATCTCGTTCAAGTCGTTCGGATTTGCCTAAGAAAAGCATTCTTTCTTCCATTGTTACCAGCAAATGAAACCAGCGGTCGCCAGAGGTTATGTTTTCTGTTCAATATATTTATCTGTCTCTCTGTTTGTGTTCAAGATATAACCAATTTGAATAAAATTCTTCAAAATGTTCGAGGTATGTTCATGATGAGATAAGAGAGCAAAAAAAAAAAAAAAAACCCAACAACAAACAAAGAACAATTTGGGGTCATGAGATCAAAGGTTAAAGGTCATAGGGGAGTTCATTAAGGAAATGAAGTACGCTAAATCTAATGATTACTCTGCGACGAATGATCTTTTTTTTGTTTTTGTTTTTTAACCAAAATCAATTTGGGGGTCAAAGGTCAAAGGCCATTGGGTCATAAGGATTATGCTGTGCTGAAAATGTATTATTTCATCAAGGTAAATTTTAGAAACAATTCACTGGACCACCCCACATATCATGGCTGTATGATGGTATATGGTATATTGACTGATATGCCAGACACGGTATCTGATTGGCTCTCTCCAGGGCCGTCCGGGGATGCAGCCATGTCCTCCACACCGCCAGCCCGCTCCCTCTGGGGAACCCAAAGCACGAAGATGAGCTCCTCAAACCCGCCGTAGAGGGTACAACGAGGGTTCTCCAGGCATGCGCAGATGTCGGAGGAGTGAAGAGGGTGGTGGTAACGAGTTCGTGCGCCGCTATTTCGGGTAAGATCTGAAATGTTAAATTTGCAGTTGGTCTCTATTGCAAATGAAATTGGTATGAATGTTTAATTACAAAACGAAAACAAGTGTATTATTTGTTTTATATACTCGAAAGATAATAACAGGCGTCAGAGGCCACAGCAAATCAAACTGACTCGTAATTGTTTAATACGAAAATTGGAAATGGAAATTTATCATGCCAACAGGTTACAAGGATAAAGTACAAGGATGCAGTTTGACATTTACTTCCTGAAATCAACAAAATTGTATAATATACATTAAATTATCTACAAGCGTGAAGGATAAGCTATACAGACTGTATGAGATCATACAATAAATTGTACACTGCAAAAAGTCCGGTGTTAAATAGTGAACACCGAGCTGGTGTTAAATTTTCGGTGCTCATTTATGGTGTTAAATTAACACCCCCGGGTGTCATTTCCAAATTTTAAACTGTTTTTTTAAGAGTTTCTTAGTAACTGCACTTCTTGTTGATTTTTAATTTAAACAAGACGATCAAGAATTTTACGTTGAAATACTAGATTTTTGAAAAAATGTGAAAATAATTTTACATCAAAGTAACACCAGCTGGTGTGGTCCCTTATTGAAGCTGGACGGGTGTTAAACCATTGATATTAACACCAACAAGTATCAAATCAACACCATGTGGTGTCATTTTTTAATTAACACCAGTACAGTGTCAAAATAACACCTGGTACAGTGTCAAATTAACACCACGAAGTGTCAGGTGAACACTTTTCAACACCATCACAGTGCATTTTTAACACCTGTGGGTGTGGTCCTTTATTGAAGTTTGATCGGTGTTAGATTTAACACCCGTGGTGTTAAATCTAACACCCATGTTTTTACAGTGTAGTTATGTAGGAAGACAAGTGTAGAACCTTTACATGAGACACGACATGAGATGAATGCAAATGTGAATAAAGATTTTTTTTTTTAAATATTAGTCAATGACATTTGAATGAAAAAAGGCACTTGCTTGAAATGAACAATGATAGTCAATATATAAGATATTGAACATATATATTATACAGTATACGTATATGTACCTATGTTTATACATAGAGAGAATATATCTATCTATATGATTTTGATATAGCTATAGTAAACATATAATATTTATATCATAATATTATATTCATATGTGTATAATATGGATATGGGTAGATAGATAGAGAGAGAAGAAACAGAGGGGAGGGGGATAGAGTAATGCGTATTTGTATGAGGTTTATTTTTGCATGTGATGTGGTTGTTCGGTGTGGTTTGATGCTTTCCTATAGACCTGATGGAGAACAACGAAACGCCGATTGACGAAAGTCAATGGAGGAACCTGAACAGTACCCTGAAAGACACGTACGGAAAGAGCAAGGCTCTGGCCGAGAGAGCTGCCTGGGACTTTGTGGAGAAAATGCCAGGTACTAGTAGACGTTTCATTTTTCAATCGAATCGTTTTATCATGCCCGGTGTGAAAAAAAATCAACAAACAAACAAACTAACAAATAAACAAACAAACCGAAAATGAATTGTTCCTTAATTTGCCAACACTTCAATGTTTTCCAATGGCAGAAGTCATCGAAATCATATAGCTTCTATAAACTATCACACTCACTCCCATGTTCTTGTGAAATGATAATGGCGCGAATGAAGGCCACTTTTGGTGGTGATCCTTAAACTTATAGCCTCTGGGTTTCTTTTCAGTGTTAGCTGCTGCTTTATTTTTATACTGAAATGCAAAAAGACATAATTCATAGCATTAAAGTGCTAGGTAGACCAAATTGTAAAGGCCTCGACGCATCGAGCATGGTAGCGGCAACGGTCCGGATTTTTTTTTTTTTTTTTTTTTTTTTGCTATATGGTACGCGAAAAGGAACCATGTCTGATGAAGTTACAAACTCACTTCCCCGCAAATAATTTAGTTACAAAATAAATCTTCGACAGGTAATTTTGCTGCTCTTGATTTTGATATAAGAATACAATTTTGGGTGACTTTGTACAGAATTACTGATTTTCTTACCAGAACCAGACATGGTTCCTTTCGGCGCACCATATAAAAAAAAACAAAAAACAAAAAACAAAAAAACAAAACAGGACAGTTGTCGTATACCGTGCTCTGTGTGCCGAGGCCCTTAACGCCAGTGAAAGCAAATAGTTATATCTATATGGTCTATCATCAATGTGATAATAATCGCTCCTGTTGTCTTCCCTGGCCTTATTTTCATTCAAACTTTCCACTTCTCACCTTATGCCAGCTGAGACCAGGTTTGAACTGGCCACCATCAACCCGTCGGTGGTCCTGGGACCCGTTCTCTGCGGTACGCCGGGGGCCAGCGTCCAGATCATTCAGACATTAATGGAGCGCGCTACGCCGGTCGTGCCCAAACTCAATTTCCCCGTCTGTGACGTGCGCGATGTGGCCAGGGCCCACGTCATCACTATGACCCTACCAGAGGCAGCGGGTGAGTCCATCCAGGAGAAGGGGGGAAGTCTAGTTTCTTATAGACAGAGGGACTTGTTATAGAGCAACAATATGAATAACAATAATCCTAAACGGAAAACAAAGCTGCACTGTTCTAGAGCGTTACTGAATTCATAGAAAATGAAATGTCATGGTTATGATGATGATGATGATGATGATGATGATGATGATGATGATGATTGTTATTATTGTCATTATAATCATCATCATTATCATTTTGGCTAGAAACTGTTCTGTCGCTTTGACGCAAATGACAATCAAGGGGAATTGCAAATAAGAACGTTAATATTTGAAATATTTCGAATGATGGTTTAATTTGAAATAATGGATAATGATAAGGGCTTTCATTTATGTTTTTTACCATATTGTATTCACTGTAATTTCGTGTTTTTGTTTTTTTTTTTGTATCTACCAATTTATCATTATGATCATTTTAGTTGAGTTGCTTCAATTTTTACAACAAACCTTCCTCTGTTATTTATGATTCAGGTAACCGTCATATCATTTCACCGTACAACCTGTGGTTCAAAGAGATGTCCGAGATTCTCAGCCCCGAATTCAGGGACAAAGGTATGGGGAGACACAGGAATACTGTCCAGGAACTGACCATAACAGACCATGAATACACACAAATTCATAAACTGGTTTACAATTAATATGTGTTCACACTGTTAAAACGCTCGAATTTAACAGTTTGAAGAGACACTGTGGGACACTGTGTTCTTTTCAGCAAGGATGATATACATTCAGTACGCAGACCTCCCAACCTTTCTGACTGAAAAAACAGGGATGATTTGGCTCAAAAGTAGGAAAGAAATAACAATACCCATATAAGAGTGTAGTAAAATTATCCAGAAAAAACAGGAAACTCCTGTTGAAACAAGAGCTGGGAATGGTCAAAATTCAGATTCTTTCCTCCAAATTCAGTATGGTTGGAAGGTCTGAGTACGTATTCACATGTCATTATCATGGTTATTGCAAGTATAATATCTAACACACAGATTAGTGCTTTCAGGGTTTAGATTTTGTCATGGATGAGATACACTTGTATCTTATCCAGTATATCCTCATTGACCAACTTGAATTTCGTTTCGTTTCGTCTATATCATTTTCAACAAAGAGTGACAATGTACAAACATAGCACCAGAAAAGAACAAATGATATGAAAATAAAAATGCATATTCTCAATACGTCGAAATATATAAACACCATGAATTGAGGAAGAAATGAATAAACGTAGACATGCAATTTACTGCGTTATGTTGAAAATGTAGGGGAAGCTGAAATGCAGAGCTTGTAATATGCTTTCCCTCAAAACTGTTATCAATAAACTACGAAAATGTAACCATGTACGGGTAGACAGAAGCATGAATAAATATAAAGTGACTAAAACACGTCGAACACTAACAACAGAAGTAAAACCTTAAAAAAGCACTTCACAAGTTGAGTCCATGCGAATCTGCCTATAGATATAGTAATAACACCAAAGGCAAAGAAAACAGTGGTCACACCGCAATGTTAAAGTTTGTCAAGTTAGAACATAAGTCACACTCATGGTCTTGTGGAATAAAATTACACATTTCAGTTTCGATTTCATTTTCAATTCATTTTCATATTTCACATGAAAATGGCACGGAAAGAATACACTTTACACAATACCAAAAAACAAAAACAAAAACAAAAACAAATTGGGTGAAACTTCACCTAAATGTACAACAGTCTTTCGCAATATAAAACACAAAGGTCTGTTTACAGTATTGTGTTGGGCCATGTTCAAAGTAAGAGAAATTTGATGGGGGTTTCCAGGATGAAATGAGGTATTTATAGGAACATATGGAGGACACATATCAATTTAGATCATAATTATGATTGAGGGGAAATGATTAAAAACAAACAAACACAAACACTCAAAAAATGTTATTAAAGAAAACATAGAGAAGCCACATGATGCAACAATATCAGTAACGACATTACTAAAAGTAAAAACATTGAAGGAAACAACAAATCCATTTGGAAATGACAGTGCTAACTATATCAATTCCCCTTTGAATTATGCTGTATTTTTTTCCTGTTATAGGTTACAAACCCCCTACTGCCATAGCCCCCGGCTGTTTGATCCGATTTGCCGGACTGTTCAGCCAGAATGCTAAAACTATCTCTCAGTTGTCTGGACAAGTGGCTAAGTTTTCGGACACCAGGGTAAGAAAGTCATACCAAACTATCTTGAATAGAAAAAAAAAATGAAACACCTTCAAAGTCTTCAGCAATGTTCGGTGCATATTCAAAACTATTTAGAAGCAAAGTGTTCATAGAAGAAGAATATTATTACTGAACATCTGTTCACTGAGGAGCTACATCCGTTACATATCTTATGTCGTGAAAAGAGAAATAGCTTTTCATACGATTAGGTATTTTTTTTTTAAACAAATTAATGTAAAGCATCATGTTTACTGTCACGGTGTATTCTGTAACTGATATTCCGCACTAAGACTCCATTATTCAACAAAAGATTGAATAAAGTAAGGACGCTAGGGTACATATATTACTCCCTGTGTATTTGTTAGAGGGGCGTGGGTCGCGCAAGACCTTCCGGAGATTTGATGGGGCATGCTAGCGCGGGAACTATTATCACCATGGACGCACGTCATGCAAAGTCAGAAATAAACCCATAATCAGGGGCCCGTTGCATAAAACTCCAACCGGATTTTTTTTTTTTCTGGTTGAAATCACAAAATTCCGGTTGGAAGCTCCCAACCAGAGTTTTTATGCAACGGATTTTACATTCTTAGATTAGCAACCTTAAAAAATTCAGGTTGGGCAAATCCCAGCCAGAATTTTCTAAGGTTGCTAAAAAAGTTTTATGCAACGGGACCCAGAACTACTGAAGTTGTCTCGCACAAAACGACACAATACAGTAGCTGCTTCTCCGACTTCGCGTCGTAGATATTCTTTGTGACGTCATGGTATGCTTCAAAATGCTGCGCGTGTACTCCTTCAGCTGTTTTCATTGCCATTTTCTTCCTCAATCAATTTCTTTACCTCCATATTACGTCAATACACCAGCTTCGACAGGTTCTTGGCATTACCCCGTACGACCCCAAGGACTCCCTGATCGACATGGCCTACTCCTGCATCGAAAGGGGGTTCATCGTCCGCAAGAAGGGTTACTACAACCCGAAGGATAAACAGGAGACGAGTTAGGCCGACAGGAGAAGGAACAAAACTCTGGAGCAGTTGGATCTGGTTTTTAAGCAAAAAAAAAAAAATAATAAATAAATAAATAAAAATAAAAAACTAAATAAAATAAAAACATCTGAAGACAACATGCTGAAAGACGCAAGCTTTCATGGACGAAATAAAATTTTAGAGAAAGTATTGACGTAGCGACACTCTCATGGATCTATGCATCTATTATTATATAAAAAACAAACAAACAAAATCAAGCTGTGGTTGATTCTGTGTACTTTTTACCCGGAATATACTTAGTTGTTTAACTCAACCATCTATTGCAAGTGTGTCATGATTAATGTTATAGTAGAAACATCTTCTTTATTTGTATGCTAATCTCTTGTAGTCTTCATATATACCTTTGCATATCATATCGGCTCTTTTTCTTGGATCTGGTCATGCGTTATGTATATATTATTTTCTCATTATACTTCATATTATAATCTATACTTTATGCCAAATGATATCATTATTTTTTCCTCACATAGTGATATATGATATGTACGTTATCGTGTGCACACTTAGTGCAGAGTTACTGTAGTAATTGATTTTCATTTAATATTGGTAAAAGAGATTGTATTGGGATTCATTTCAAGCATTCAGATACTAATACAAGTTCAAGTTGAATAATACTGTTCATTCTAATCCTACTCGCATTTTGCAAAATTTTCATCCAGTATAAAATCCCAACCTATTAATGGCACAAAAATCCATAAGAGAAAAATGGTCCAAACCTATGGAACGCACTTCCAGATTATGGTAAATCATGTGAAACGTTGTATTCTTTTGAAGGCTGGAGTAAAAACTACGTTACTACCAGACTATAATCAGTGAGTATTGTTTTTACATTGACCAAGCTCTTTTTTGACATTCTGTGAATGAGATTTGAAATTCTTGCACAGTACACAATGTTTCTAATTATTGTTGCACGAAGAAGGGACTCACAATAAGATGAGGATTGCCAAAATAGCAAAGCGGTTCATTCTCTCACACACTCACACACACATGATTTATGATATTTTTTACATGAATTTCATTCTATAGCAGGCTCATTTTCACAATAAAATTGATATGAACCAAAAATAAGCAGCTGTATTCTTTTCACTTATATTCCGCTGTATCACATTCTTTTCTTTAAACTTTGCAAAACATACCATAATATATGCAAAAGTTATATAAAATTCTGCATAAATCCTAGATTTAAAAAAAAACCCTATCCTGATCAACTTCATCAAATTAATCATTATCTGCTTCATTACATAAACCGCTTACTTGAGAATACAGCATTCCACCAAAACCTGCAGTAAACTAAAAACTCATAAATAAATTAATCGAACGAAATTCATTAACCTATCACCCTACCCCATATCTGTCGTACTATATAAAACAGAGTAATCACACAGATCCAGGAATTCCGTAAAAGCAGGGGGGGGGGGAGGCAAAATATTTCTGGTGCCACTTCTGGGTTTCATCGGCTGACAAGCAAAAACAAAACAAAACAAAACAAAACAAAGCAAAACAAAGCAAAAAAGAATGGGGGGGGGGGGGGGCTTCAGCGCAATTGTCTGGTGCCACGACAATCGGCTGAAAAAGATGGAGATTGTTTTTTTGGAAAAAAAATCAAAGGGGGACGCACGCGCCCTCTTTCCTTTTTTTTTTCTGATTAGTTTCTTTTTTTTTTCAAAAAAGAAATAAAGAGAGGGGGACTCCACTGTCACATGTGCGTATTCCTAAAACAAACCGTATTTCCTAACTTACACACCATTTCCCTACTACTTCCTATCTACATCAACCCAACCCCACCACAAACACTTCTCTGTACAGACATATCAAAACTTACCCCTGTTCTTCAAATTTATGAAATTCTTCCGTCGAGATGTTTTCATTGCAACTGATTGCCCCACATCGACGTAAATACCCCTGTTCCTGTTTACCTCCAACTACTCACCAAATCAATTGCCCCCCCCCACCGAAAACTGACCCTCCACACACACACATACAAACACAAAACTGAAACCAAGAAAAGAAAAACATGCACACACACACACACACACACACACACACACTGAAGTGGGGAAGAAATGTTGAAAATGATAATTAAAGTTTATAATTCAGACCATCAATCTGAACATCTATCTATATTACACACACACACAAAAAAAAAACCCACAAAACAAAATGCCAGAAAATGAGAATGGATTATTACTTTTTGTGGTGTAAACAATAGCCTCTGATCCCGAACAATTAACTCGCCACAGGAAATATTGGTGGATGTGACGCTCCAGCGGCTCCATGAACACAACACCTATGCGATTGTCATGCCTTTCTATTCGCAATGACTCAGCACTTTTTTTTTTTTTTGGGGGGGGGGGAGGGGGATCTGGCATTTTGCTTTCTATCTGTAATTATTGCATGACGCATTCGAGCAGACCCTTTAGTATTGAAAGCCACCATGAAAACCATTTTTTTTGTGCATACGTCGATATCGTAACGTCTTAATACTGTTGCGTCCAGGCAAGGTTTAAGACAAGGGAATGATTATTGCAACTGATTGACAAATTGCCTTGCATCGACGTAAATAAGCACTGAATTGATCAGTGTTTTTTAGTAGTAGCCATGATAAAAATCATGGGCGTACATACTCGAGCGGGATTCGAACCCACGACCTCCTGATCACCGGACAGGCGTCATCTCCACTAGACCACCGAGCTTTCGCCCGACAGCAAGTGTTGGTTCTAATCCTTATAGCATGCAGCGGGTACTGCGTATATTATTCAAATTCATGAAATTCTTGCGTCGAGATGCTTTCATTGCAACTGATTGACAAATTGCCCTGCATCGACGTAAATAAGCACTGAATTTATCAGTGTTTTTTAGTAGTAGCCATGATAAAAATCATGGGCGTACATACTCGAGCGGGATTCGAACCCACGACCTCCTGATCACCGGACAGGCGTCATCTCCACTAGACCACCGAGCTTTCGCCCGACAGCAAGTGTTGGTTCTAATCCTTATAGCATGCAGCGGGTACTGCGTACAAATTCAAATTCATGAAATTCTTGCGTCGAGATGCTTTCATTGCAACTCATTGACAAATTGCCCTGCATCGACGTAAATAAGCACTGAATTGATCAGTCTTTTTTTAGTAGTAGCCATGATAAAAATCATGGGCGTACATACTCGAGCGAGATTCGAACCCACGACCTCCTGATCACCGGAAGGGAATGATTAAATTGAAAATGAGAAAAGAGAGATAATAATCTGTGGTAACAGAGATAAATCATTATATCCTCATCTTTACGGCCACGGACATTAAAATTGACCATGTAAATTCTAACGTTTTTAAAAACGTGGTCACAGTCTTTCAACTTATTTTTGTGATGTCGTCATATGCACTATTGCTGTTATATATCTCTCCTCCAGAAGCATTGAACTTCCTTCACCATTAATTTTGTTCATAATGTTCTAATACGTATGGTATCAAATACATATTACATATATATATATATATATATATATATATATATATATATATATATATATATACATTCATAATTACATACATACGGAATATAAATCATATTCCCCATCATAAGGGAGATAAGATGTCCTCGCTTCAGGCAGGTGGATGATTCTATCTTTCCTATTTGTTCACCCTTGACAGCACTCTGTACAATAATTAACATAGTCATGAATGCAATATATTCATAGACATACACGCACGCACACACACACACACACACAAATATATGAATAAATGAATATATATATATATGTATATATAATATACAGTATATATATAATTATTCTAACGTAAACATAACGTGGGGACAATCATTGAGTTCGAGTTTTAAACTTGCGATGAAGAAATTGATAAGACTGGTTAATTTGAAAGCCGAATGTTACCCTATCAAAAAACAACAACAAACAAAACAAAACAAAACAAAAAACTGCTGCGATATAAATGTCATCTTTTAATTTTTATTTCTATAGTAGTCCATGGTGAACATAAAGCAGCAGATGAACACAAAACGTGTCACCTTCACAAGCCCGCAGGGCGATAAACTAATTTTCTTGCTTTAAATGATACATTTAATCATGAAGCTCCATGATTTGATATATTCTAACACTTTATGTAATATCCATAATGATTAGGTTGTTTCACATCTTCCTACATACACACTAAAATAGAGATGAATTTTACCGACGGAGTGGTGGACAAGAAATGCCTCAATATTATAAACAGATTTCAATTTCTGTTTCCATCTACAGAACGTTCTCATTTTCAAAACAGCGTCATGTAATCAATAAGGAGCTAGATTCTCACTGCCCATGTAGCTAGTGCATTAGGCTCGTTGAATATCCCTGCATGCCCAAACCTTTTAATTGCTTGTCTCAACTCAACCGAAGCTATGCTCCGTTCATTTCGAAAAGCACTGAAGGTGAAACTAAAAATAAATTGATATCATTTTGATTGTGTGCGTCGTATGCACATACTGCGTATGATTTTTTTTTTTACCTACTTTGGAATTTTCGGCGTTGCTATGTCTCTAATCTGCGAGTACTCGGTAAACCCGAACGAATGGAGCGGAAAACACGACCAGTAGTCAGTAGCCAATCAGAGCAAGCAAGTATATTATACAAATAATGAATGTTTATGAGTGCAATGGACAGAATATTTCATGAGGTGAAAGATGAAATGATCCATTCAACGAGGCGCAGCCGAGTTGAATGGATCAAACATTTCATCTTTCACCGAATGAAATATTCTGTCCATCGCACGAATGAAAAACATTTATTATTTGTTTTATATAACGCCTAAAATAGATCCTTGTCATTTGATGTTTTATTAATTTAGAAACAAAGAGAGAGATCGCGAGAGTGCTCGCTGAGCGCTTTACGCTAGCGCGCTGTCGCATACACATACTGCAAACGCAAGCGTTTTACACGCGTGTGTGCCGGGCTCTCAGCGAGCGTGCAATGGACCAAATCGTATGGATCCAAAATTGCACGGTAAATGGAGCCACAACTGCACGGATGATGATGTCATAGTGAAATGGGCCGAATGATCAATGTCAAACAACCAATCAAATGACAAGGATCTCTCCAGGCGTTATATAAACATTAATATATCAATACACCGTCACACACACCACAACCAGAGAGGCGAGAAGAAGCCGAGATAGTCGACCGTATATGTACTCCCTTATAGTGCGCGTCAGGCAGTCATGTTCAATGCGCTTGGGAACAACGCTGCGAGACGGAGATAGAGACTGGTAATTCATCTTCATTGTTTTTAACTACAACAACTGATTCGCTATCAACCATTCTCAACAGACGTTCAAGATGGCGGCATCGGGTGATGTCAAAAGTAAGTCATGAAATTATTTCCCTATGTAGTAGGCTTGCTAAGGGCGAAAAAGGGGGTGATCGCTGCATTTTATAGTACAAATGTCCTATTTGGCACACATGTTCCTCTGTACAATTGGAATTTTTTCATCTAAAGAGACAATCTGTATCTATGCAAATAAGCCTTGATTTGCATAATTTATACAAAAATACATATAAAAATTATTTAAAAATATATGTGCATCCAGCGGAAATACCTAATGTGGTAGAAGTATTCTATAGAGTATGTGGAAACAATTCCTGCAAAAATTGATTTCATACCTATGTAAATAAACATAAAATTTGCATAATTATGCAAGTTATTGCGCAAAAATCTGCATTTTTAAAAGAATTTCTAAACTATTAAGCACTTGATCTTGTAGTACAAAGTTTGAAACTGGGATGGATGTCCCTTGGGTCAAAAGTAAATGATTCATCTGAAGAGACAAACTGCCTCATATTGATATGGATATCATGCAAATAACCTGTTATTTGCATGATATCCATATCAATACCTACACATCTATAAGCAAAAAGCCTTAATGAAGCCTTAATGAAACTCCCTTAAATCTCATCCTAGATAGATATAACCCGTTAGAAACACTTTATGAAACAAAATGAGGAAAGAATTTGAATAATTGAATCCTCATTACCAGCTAATTTACATAATATACTTAAGAAAGTAAAGTAAAAACATTATTTTCAAAGTTTTTCTTACAGTCTAAGAACTGCATTTTATGATGAAAACTATGGAAGTATTATGCATTTCCTTTAGTCAAAAGGAAATGGTTTGTAATAATTATCAAAACACTATTTGTATATGCAAATACCACCTAATTAGCATATTGTGCATATTAATACCCGAATGTACCAAAAGTCAATGGTCAAGGTCGACTTAAGAAATTGTATCAGTTTACGCGATAACTCAAGACTGGATTATGCAAATTTCACCAAACCTGGTCCAAAGATGACGTATAATGGGGCAAGTGGTTAAGGAGTTTTTAAGTAAAATCGGCATGAGGTCAAAGGTCAAAAAGTTCAAGGTCAATGCTAAAATTTCATTATTTTCCCCATATTCATGCCATGTCTGAAGGTATTTTTTTCAAACGTAGTGACTGCATACACTACCAAAATGAGATTCGATCGCCAGACAGTTTCAGGTCAAGAGGTTAAAGGTCAAAGTTCAGGTGAAAATGCTAAAATTGCACTTTTTTTCAATGTATTTCGCAAATGGTTCAATGTGTCTTCATGGAACTTGTTACTGGCAGGGATTTTCTCGGGAATTTAGGGGTCATTTGTCAAAGGTCAGGGGTCAAAGATCAAGGTAAATTGGGCCCTCAAAATTTCTCTATTTCCCTCATGGTTTTGCAATACTTGTAGGATTTCTCTTGAAACTTAATGATTATATACATGTATTACCTAATGGATATTCTCTGGGAAATTTCCTGCCAAAATGTTATAGCTGTGATGAAAGTGCTATATTTCACTTTTTCTTTCATATCTTGAATGTGAATAAAGGTATCATGAAACTTAATATGTACATATTTGTTCATGTTCTACCTGACAGTGATACCTTTGTTGATTATCGAAAAAAATGTTAAGCCCTCCCCTCTCAAGTGTTTTTGTTTCCTCTTGAGAAGTAGGAAAGGACATGGAATTCAGTGACATGGTATAGTCACGTGCACCATCATTACATTTAATGTATGGGTCGCATGGAAGTTAATTTTGATGCACACATGTATAACCTCTGACATTCTTACCTTTTACATTTTCACCAATGTATTTCTTTTAATTTAACCTCTGACATCTTTACACTAAACCAGTTAACATAATCATTTTTTGGAAAAAGCTTCAAGATCATGTAGGTCATGATCATCTATACAGGTATTAGCTGATATGTGGTGGAAAATAACATTCTTTGGAAAAAGGGAAAACAATCACAACCAGGGAGAATATGACATTTACGATCCTCGTAAACAGTAGTCTGTGACGATCTGTTGACAAATCACATCCTAGTATATCGTAAGAGCCATCGAATATACTCTTTTATGGCTATGAACGTATTATTTCTGCTTTGATTTATGGTTGAAAGTGACTGATTTTAAGTGAGAGACTGAGATTATTTGACTTAAAGTATAACATCTCCTATAGGTCCTACTCTTCACATGACAATTTTGCATATTATTGCCTTATCAAAAGGTTATTGTATATACATTTCCTAGCATAGTTTCCATGCCATAGTAGCTCATAGTATACTGGGTTAACTTTTTTTTTTTTTCAGAAACAGACTTTGTTTCTAACTCAAGCTTGTAAGTTCTTAATGTGTGCAGATACCCGTGCATCCACATAATTTGCACAAGTTTATAATCAGTTTGATGTAAAAAGCCTCTTGATTGCCTACAAAATACAATGAAAATCAGAATTCACACTTTCACTATGGTAGTGTGTTTTTTTTTTTGTAATGATTTTCTAACCATGACCTCAGTTGTGTACTGTTTGCAAGGGAAAAACAGTCCTTTTGTAAGCAATATTGTTCCGATTTGCTTCTGTTCATATGTAGGCCCTACTCTTAAATTTACATAATCATATTTAAAGAGTGTCAC
Organism: Diadema setosum; assembly: GCF_964275005.1. Taxonomy (NCBI): domain Eukaryota; kingdom Metazoa; phylum Echinodermata; class Echinoidea; order Diadematoida; family Diadematidae; genus Diadema; species Diadema setosum. The sequence continues at coordinate 9,751,310 of NC_092703.1, read as the reverse complement.
TATCGATTGCTATTTTTTCCACCTTGCGAAGCATTTATGCAATGAGGAAATATTGATAGCAAAAATAATTTCAAAGATCGATATGTTTCGAAATTTCACGACTGGTGTACTTATTTACATAATCTATGCATAAAATGCCTAAGTTAATTGAATAATATGGAAACAATTTATGCAACTGAAAAGTGTTGTTGTGAGAGTATTGTCTTATTCTATCAGCTTTTTGGATATTAAGTCCAAAGCGATTCAAGACATGTCACATTAAGGCTTTTTGTTTGTTCTGATTATCTATAGATGTGTATGTATTGATATGCATATTATGCAAATAACAGGTTGTTTGCATAGAGACAGTTTGTCTCTTCAGATGAATCATTTACGTTTGACCCAAGGAACGTCCATCCCAGGTTCAAACTTTGTAATACAAGATCCAGTACTTGATAGTTTAGAAATTCTCTCAAAAATGCAGATTTTTACACAATAACTTGCGTAATTATGCAAATTTTATATTTATTTACATAGGTATGAAATCAATTTTTGCAGGAATTGTTTCCACTTACTCTATAGAATACAACTAAAAAATTATGCATTTCTGCTGGATGCACATATATTTTTTATAATTTTTATATGTATTTTTGTATAAATTATGCAAATTAAGGCTTATTTGCATAGATACAGATTGTCTCTTTACATGAAAATTTTTCAATTGCCCTTGGGAACATCTGAGCCAAATAGGACATTTGTACTAAAAAATGCAGCGTTTACCCCCTTAGCAAGTCTACTAATGATTTCGGGTTAGATTTCGATGAGTGCTGATACAACTGATTAGGTGTCGTTTGGCATATTATTATACCCAGTGTAAGGGTTTGTTTCTATGGGATTTTCCCTTGAAGGGGGGGGGGGTGCATGTGTTAGGAGAAAAAAGTTTAATGGAAGAGTTTCAGCCCTGCGTTCAATTAATAACACAACTTAATCAATATTGGAAAACGTTCAAAAAAGATTATATCAAATCCACACGTTTGTCTTGCATTGCAAGGACCGCTTTACAGTCATTTATTCTATTTCTTTTATGCGCTTCGTTGCATTCTTGGTTCGGTTATACATTTTAATCTCGATTTCTCTTCCATGTCACTTCAACGCATTTGCCTGGCGATATAAAAATGAATAATGATTGTCTGACTCAAGTTGAATCGTTAAAATTTTTAGGTCTTTATATTGACCATGAATTAACATGGAAATATCACATAGATTATTTGTCTAAGATGCTTTCGAGAAATACTGGGATCTTAAATAAGCTAAAACATTTTTTCCCAAGTATATTTTTAAAAAAATTGTATTTAAAGCTTGTTTTACCCTATCTCAGTTACGGTATACTTGCCTGGGGCAACTGTGCCAAATTACACAATGATAAAATTTTCAAACTACAAAAACGAGCTATTCGATCAGTTATTTAGCCGATTTTTATTGTCACACGAATTATTTTTTTCTTTGAGAACAGACTCCTTAAGGTTGCTGACTTGTTTTTATATAACTTAGGCACATTTATGTTTCAGTTATCAGCCAACGGCTTGCCTGACGTATTTACCCACATGTTTCAGAAAAACTAGAAAAAGAGATTCATTTCACCTTCCACGTACTCGCACACTCCTTGCTCAAAAAAAATTGTTTTTACCGGACCTAAATTCTGGAATGATCTTCCCACCGACTTAATCAATTGCTCTAGTATGTTTATATTCAAACAAATATTGAAATCAAAGTTAATAAATGAATATAACCTGCCTGATTAGAATTTTCTTTGATATGTTATCTGCAGTATCATTTAATGTATGATGAATCAACCTGCAGTTTATGATTGTTTACTTCTGGTTTATGCTCCCATTATATAATCACTGCATCCGTACCAGTAGTAACATATTGAACCCATTATGAATTTGATTCTAGATATGTGTGTGTATATACTTGTGTATCTATATGCTATATCAAATTTTTTACCCTGTTCTTATTCCTTAGGTTCTTGGTTTTTTTTTCCTTTTCTTTTTCATCTCTTTCTTTTTCCTCTGTACCTTGATAATTTCGATAGTTCGATAGTTCGATAGTATTAGCACCCAGTCAATTAAAAATGCAAAGATGTCTTTCTTATATAGGGTCTGTATCATTCTATGAATATAGCCACAGTTCAAACGATGCATAGCCATAACTCTAACGAAATTATCCTGATGCTGTTCTTCATATGTTCGAACACTCTTCCATCTTTTTTCCTTTTTTTTAAAGCTCAGAGTGCATCTAACTTTGACATAGTTTGTTTCAGAATACGATAACGTTTCTCAGTATATTGGCTCAGGTTTAGGCCTGTTTACACGGGTCAGCCCTGTAACTAGGGCAGGCTGATTGGCCGTCAAACCTATAACCATGCCAAGGCATTACATGAATTGATGCAGTTTCATGTGAAATAAAAAAATGATTGCCAAAGCTTTAACATTCTTCACAGCCAACACAATTACGTACTCTTGAATGGTACAGAGAAAAAGAAATGATAAGGTTCCGATACACGATGTGGCAAGAGCGGCAGTGACTTAGTTTGCGTAGCGGTAGTCTAAGTACCTATACAGACCTTAGTTTAAGAGTTTAACACTATGAATGAATGCATAGTATGATTATCCTTTTCGCCCAGTGGTTTTGGTGACGGGCTCGTCGGGCTACATAGCCACCCACATTGTGAAGCAACTCCTGGAGGCCGGCTACAAGGTTCGAGGGACTGTGAGGAGTCTAAGCAATCCAAAGAAAGTGACGCCATTAAAGGAACTGTGCCCCAATGCTGCCCACGAGTTGGAGCTGGTGGAAGCCGACTTGGTAAAAGATGAAGGATGGAAAGAGTAAGTTTGCGATGTTTTAGTAGGAAACATAGATAAATAAATAAAATTAATAAGATAAACATAAGGAATATGAATGATATTTTATGCCGCTGGAAAAAAAAGAAACAAACAAACACACACACACACACACGACTATGGTGTGTATTAAAAGGGGATTCAATTGAGTGAGAATAAGAGGGAGCGAAGTTTATTACCTATACTGCACACCTCTTTATTTTTGTTTCCATGCGATGCCCTTGCAGAGTCACAACGTTTAGCCTGACGAGTCTCCTGTGATAATTACAAACCTCTATTGGAATTTTCGGTGATCGGAGTGTTTATACAGTTCTCTTCCTTGTCGTTTGTGCATACTCCATGACAGAATGCGTTCCTAATTATGATCTTTATAAAAGTCTGTTCTTGTTTTTTTTTTTTTCTCTTTACTGAACATAGCTTATAAAACCCCAATTTTACGCTATTTGTAGGATTTCATATTTCGTTGGTTTTTAAAACTTTTTAAAAACTTCTTTTGGTAAACTTTTAACAGCATTAGTTTTAGATAAAGCTTCTCATCAATCCATTCATGCCACTAAGTTTATGTGACAACTTTTTATCCAGCATTTAACATCCGCGTTGTGGTTATAAGCCCTCAGAGCACGTGGGCACGCGCGCGTGTGTATGTGTGGTTAGATGACTTGCAAAAAATAGAAGACAAAAATGGCATGTTCTGGAATGTTTGGAGTTGAATAGCAATACACATCAAAATGTTTGCGCACGCCCATTTGCATTATTACAATGTACACAATCACTGGAAAGCACTCCCTCAGTGTATACTGTCCGAATCGTATTTACCCAATATTGTTATCATGATTGTGCCGGTATCTGACGGTGAATTAGATGCAAATGCAAAGGTCCCGAGGTCGATTAATATCCAAGGCGTTCTGATGTGCTTCATGAACGCATTCCGTCTCACATTGTGCACCATAATTATGTTGTGTAAATAAAATGTCGTTAAAAGTACATACTTGTTCGGAAACTCAGGACTTGAATTCCTACTGGTCTGTAGTTGAGGAGTCGTTCGTCGAGTACTAACTACATGGGAAGGTCATTTCTGAGGTCTTCTTGAAAAAAAAAATCAATGTTGTGGTCAAAGTGCAGTTTCCCTGACACCGATGGACACTGTTTTCCCAAGAAAAAAAAAAGAGTTACCACAAGAGTAACAGTACTCAATTGTTATATAACCTGAAATATACAGTGAAAATACTCATGCAAAATTCAAACTGTGCTAGGTTTTATTCAATTATGATCAGACACGCGGTTCACGTGGACATGACTTTCCGACTACAGGGTACATCATTAATGCTCCTCCCACTCGAAGGACACCCGAACCTGTTCAATTTGGAAGAATTCATTTTCATTTTTTTCCACAAAACATAATAAAAGATGATTATATCTTGAGTGCAGATTGGTTGACTGTAAAGTGAAATTGAAAATCGTTTAGGAATTAAAACCATGTATAGGACCTATACATACTGTAGTTTAAGACCAAAATTGTTTCATTGTCTATTCAGTACACTCACTCTACTGTCTGGTAAGCGGTGTTACCAGGCTGGCATACCGGGCTGGCATACTTCCACACAATCACGCTGAATCCACCCCTATTAACCCATAGCCTCCTACGATTGAGTATAGCTACCAATCGATTTGTGTACAAAGAGTCGGTGTGTGAGAACATTTTGCTTTAACGTACAACAGTGCTGTACCGGGGATCGAAGCCGGAGTTACCTGAAAAAGCAGTGAACTATAATGCACTGGGCCACAACACATCTCTGTATGATTGTATGATACACTGTAAAAACATCGGTGTTACATTTAACACCATGGGTGTTAAATCTAACACCGATCAAACTTCAATAGAGGACCACACCCACAGGTGTAGAAAATGTATTGTGACGGTGTTAAAAAGTGTTCGCCTGGCACTTCGTGGTGTTAATTTGACACTGTGGCTGGTGATATTTTTGACACTGCGCTAGAGTTAATTCAATAATGACACCGCATGGTGTTGATTTGATATTGGTAATGTTAATTTCAATGGTATAACACCCGTCCAGCTTCAATAGGGGACCACACCAACTGGTGTTACTGTGGTGTAAATGTATTTACAGATTTTTTCAAAAATCAAGTACTTTATCGGAAAATTCTTTATCGTCTTGTTGAAGTTCAAAATTAACAAGAATTGCAGTAACTAAGAAACTATTCAAAAAACAATTTTAAGGTTTGAAATGACACCCGGAGGTGTTAATCTAACACCATGAATGAGCACCGGAAATTTAACACCAGCTCGGTGTTTCATATTTAACACCGGACTTTTTGCAGTGTATGTTTGATATGCCAGACACGGTGTCTGATTTTGCTCGCTCCAGGGCCGTCCAGGGGTGCAGCCATGTCCTCCACACCGCCAGCCCGTTCCCTCTGGAGAACCCGAAGCATGAAGACGAGCTCATCAAACCCGCCGTAGAGGGCACAACAAGGGTTCTCCAGGCATGCGCAGATGTCGGAGGAGTGAAGAGGGTGATAGTCACGAGCTCTTGCGCAGCTATTTCAGGTGAGATGGGGCATGAAATTTGTAGCTAATCTTGTATGCAAAAATGAAATTGGTATGAACATCTCATTACGAAGAATTATGATTTCATACTCGAAAGCTAATAGTCGCCGTCAGAGACCACAAAGCCAGTCGAAGTGAATCAAAGTCAATTCTCCTGATAGGACTCTGACTTTGACATTCAAATATTAAAGAAAACCACCTGACATGGTCTTTTCCCGTTCGAATTGCTGTTGCGAAATTCAGGCAAGCAGGATGTAAGCACATGCGCTACAATTTGACTCTGTTGGTAGTATTTTCAGCAAAGTCATTATTATGATATACATCTTCAGTTGTCTACAAGCGTCGATGACGAAGTGTTTAATTTTCTCGCCGATTCAAGTCTTGCAGTCAAGATAATTCTATCGTAATAACTTAGAAAAAAAAACTTCATAGGGGGCGTGATATTAATGCAGGTGTTTATATGAATAACAAGCGTGAGAGCACTATGTATGTGGACGCAGGTGTCAGAGTAATTTGATTACTTACACGCTTTATTCCATCCAGACATAATATCTCCATACTCTCATCATCCTTTATCTGTTATAATGTGCGCACACACACGCGCGCGCACACACAATATTATGTAATATATATACATGTATATATATATATATATATATATATATATATATAATGTATGACATATCATTTTGTGCGTTTATATAATATACAAACGCAAATATATATATATATATATATATATATATATATATATATATATATATGTATATATATAATGATAATTCGTCAATGTTCCTATTTATGTGTGGTTTGGTGATTTCCTATAGACTTGATGGAGAACAACGAAACGCCCATAGACGAGAGTCAATGGAGGAACCTGAACAGTACCCTGAACGACACATACGGAAAGAGCAAGGCTCTGGCCGAGAGAGCTGCCTGGGACTTCGTGGAGAAAATGCCAGGTACTGGTAGATGTTTCATTTTTCAATCGAATTGTTGTTGTTGTTGTTGTTGTTGTTGTTGTTGTTGGTTTTTTTTTTTTTTTGGGGGGGGGGAGGGGTGTAACATTTATGCATGAATGTAAACGTTCCAAAATGGTTCCATTGCAAACCATTCTGTATGGAACGAAGAAAACTAACTAAAACATAATTACTGACTTGTGCCACCGAATTCACTGCTCCTGAATTATTACTCGTTCCTATGTTCTTGTAAAATGATAATTATACAAGTGAAAGTAACTTTTGTTGTTGACTTTAAACTAAAATTTCAGGGTTCCGTAAGTGTTACAGCTGCTTCATTCATTTATGTTAGTCAAGCGCATGCAGTACAGAAATGCAAAGAGACATAACGAAGGATTTATGTGTGATACCTCCTTGTCATAACTTATGTACTTCTAGCACGGAAGTGCTAGGAGGACCTAACTCTATACATGAGGGAAAACTGGCAAAGAGGCAACCTGATTGTCTATGATAATCGCTCCTGATCACGCCTTAGGGTCTTATTCTCAGTCTCGTTTTACCTTTTTCCCTGTTGCCAGTGGAGTCCAGGTTTGAATTGGCCACCATCAACCCATCGGTGGTCCTGGGACCCGTTCTGTGCGGTGCGCCGGGGACCAGCGTCCAGATCATTCAGACATTAATGGAGCGCGCTACGCCGGTCGTGCCCAAACTCAATTTCCCCGTCTGTGACGTGCGCGATGTGGCCAGGGCCCACGTCATCGCTATGACCCTACCAGAGGCAGCGGGTAAGTCCATGAAGGGAAAGGAGGAAGTCCAGGTTCTTATACACGGAGGGACTTATAGAGCAACAAAATTCAAGTAAAATATGCAAAAACGAAAAACAAATGAACTGTACGGTTCTGAATTTAAAGAGAAGGAATATAATGTCATGGTGTATTTTAGAAACTGCATTTCCGCTTTCTCGCAAATAGCAATCAGGGGGCACTGAAATGGACAGTGACTATTTGAAGGCGAATTTCAGATATGTCTGGTTATGTGTTGAATGCTTTTCATGGTTTTTGCCATATCTTATTCATTGTCATTTCTCAGCGAGAAATTGCTATAGTTTTTATTTCAGACTACCTTCTCTATTTCCTTTTTTTCTTTTTTTTTTCTTTTTTTTTTGGTCATCTTCATTTATGAATTAACAGGTAACCGACACATCATCTCACCGTACAACCTGTGGTTCAAAGAGATGTCCGAGATTCTTCGCCCTGAATTCAGGGACAAAGGTATGGGGAAACACACAAACAAAACGCTCACAAGTTCACTTATACCTACCTGCAATATTAACAAAGTTCCCATGCGTCAATGTATGCGTAAAGGGCTTCATTTTCTTATTCCGAAGGTTCGTTATTACGAAGGTTCGTTATTCCGAGGTTCGCTGATCCGAAAATGAAATAAGGTTCAATATTCCGAAGGTTTGTTAATCCGAAAATCGAATTTAAAAAAACGGTTCGTTATTCTGAGGGTTCCTTAATCCGAAAAACGAATTAAGGTTCGTAATTCCGAACATTAGTTAGTAAACATCTTCTTTTTATTTTCGGATCAATGAGCCTTATCTCCTTTTCGGTTTAACGAACCTTCAGATTAAGAAACGTCACCATCTAGCGTAATTGTACTTGAGAATGGAAGCGTATATCTACTGTTTGACATACGAACGTTTTCCGAGGTCATGTATGTATAGAGCTCATGTATAGAGTTAGGTCCTCCTAGCACTTCCGTGCTAGAAGTACATAAGTTATGACAAGCTTAAAATACAAAACGAGATATTCAGAGACTAGATTTTGTCCAGGATAACATGTTTTATCCACTATGTCCTTTATTAACGACTTGATGTGCATCCACGTAAATTTGTCCATAAACTGATCATTTACTCCAACTCACTCCAATGACTTGATTTTATATCGAACAAAGGCGACACATAATACAAAGTATTCAAGCAAAAAGTAAAGAAGTACACTCTATAAAGCATAGCACAAAGTGTATGTGCAAATGAATGTATGATAGTATAAGAAAAAAAAAAAAGACACACAACACATACTTTGCAGAATATATGAAAGAGTTAACTCCTGTCAAATAATAATTAATCATAATCACACATAATCTCAATCGAAAAATCTCAGTCGCCTACAGTCATATAAATACGTATGTAGGATATGGTTTATTATCAGCGAGTAACCCCGCAGCTCGAAAATGATACGGTTTTTCACATCATAAATTCACAGAATTCACTACTAAAATTACACATTTTAAGGTAATACATGATAATAAGATAAGATGAAATATGGCAATTACAGTGCTTGGAAGGAAACTTACCCATCTTTGAAATTGTTTGAATTATGCTGTATTCATATTCATTTATTGACGTACAACATTATCCTTTTTTTTTTCTACTAACCATTATAGGTTACAAACCCCCTACTGCCATAGCCCCAAACTGCGTGCTCCGCTTTGCCGGTCTGTTCAGCCAGAGTGCTAAATCTATCGTTCAGTTGTCCGGCTGTGTGGCTAAGTTTTCGGACACCAGGGTGAGAAATCCATACCATACCACCTGATAAAAAGACTTGTCAGTGATTCCAGAGCATGTACATAACCATGCAGGCATAGAGATTTCAGAGCAAGAATACTATGTATTACTTTCCATCTATTCTGTGCGGAGCTAAGTTAAAACACATATACTTTAGTTTGTGAAAGGAGAACATAGTTTTCCCACGTTTAGGTACATTTTAACAATCTAATGTAAGCGTCATGTTTACAACTGTGTGGACCTGTTCTGTTCTTTGCATGCTGCATTCCACAACAAGACTCCATTATTCAACAAAAGATTAATGATACAATCACACCATTATGTTGCTCCTTAAATTAGTAAAGAAGTTTGAATTACTCACAAGACCTCCCAGAGACCTTTAACAGGAGCAGACACCGTGCAAATTCAGAAACGACCCATGATCAGAACTACTGAAGTTGTCTCACACAAAACGATGGTAGTTACTTGTCCAAATTCGAGTCATATATTCTCTTAATTACTCCATATCAATGTACTTCAAATGTTGCATGAACACTCCTCGATCAGTTGTTGGCATTGCCATTTTCTTCTCTTTTGAATATTTCGTTGATTCTTACGAATTCTATTCCTCAATTAATCCATTTGCCTCCCTATCTCGTTCATAATAGCTTCGGCAGGTTCTTGGCATTACCCCGTACGATCCCAAGGACTCTCTGATCGACATGGCCTATTCCTGCATCGAAAAGGGGTTCATCGTCCGCAAAAAGGGTTACTACAACCCGAAGGATAAACAGGAGACGAGCTAGACCCGAAGGAGACGCGGAACAAAACTGTCGGGCAGTTGGAGCTGCGACTTGTTTGTTAGTTTTTCACGGCAGAAGAAATTTGATTAAAACATGCTGAAAGTGTTAGCTCCTGTAGACTAGACAACCTTTTAAAGAAATTTGTTTAGATAAAAACTCTCAAGGTTCCATTCATCAGATACTTAGCAATCTAACTTATGAAGTTTTTGTTAAAAAACCCGAAGAAATGAGCGGTTTTGATGTTGTGTCATGATTTATGTTAGAATAAAAATTTGTGTCTTCATTTGAATTTTTGGTCATATAATTTGGGATATATCGGTTTCTTCTTCATTTGAATCCTACTTTGGTCATTTAACTTTGCATATCTTTTCACTTGAAGAATTGTCAAAAGTGTCAAATTCAGTATAGTTTCATAACCGGTCCTTAAATTGGCCAAACATGATAAAAGTTTAGAGTCATCATTATAATCTCACATTTGAAAATTACCATATTTTTTCTAATATTGCACAAATCTAATTAATAATGAAATGGTGGTTAATGGATTAATCCAGTTGCCTCAAATTTCCATTCAATTCAATATATGCAGGAGGACGAGGTGACGGTTTCTACGTCAAAATGACCTCACGACTTGATAGGTGAAAGGTCGCGATAGGGAAAAGAGAAAGAGTACATCATTTACCACGATTGTATGTGATAGGCACTCTCTTGGGCAAGTGAACTGTAAGAGCATAATGATTTCCACAAAATATATTTATTACGACAATTTGATACAGTTTTTTTTTTCTCGATTCGAGGTGTTCATGACTCTTTGCATGTACATGACCAAACATCATCTGTATAACCGCATTAAAAGAAATCTTGATATGAAAGCTTGTATTATCTTAAGTTTCATTGAAGCCATCCAATTCCGTCTATTATGTAAAATACCAAAGTTTTGCATTTCAAACGAATATAGCAACAACAAAAAGCGACTAAAAACCGTAAGCAAGGAAACAAGGAAACAAATAATCAAATGGAAGTGAAAACGGTGCCAAATTCTTGTAAAGCATTTGTGCTTTAAAGGACAAATTCACCTTCATAAACATAAGGATTGAGAGAAGGCAGCAATGTTAGTAGAACACATCAGTGAAAGTTTGAGGAAAATTGGACAATCGCTGCAAAAGTTATGAATTTTTAAAAATTTTGTGTTGGACCCGCTGGATGAGGAGACTAATAAGGCTCGTGTTGTCATATGAATACAACAGTATAAAGAAAATGTAAAGAAAATTCAACATATTTTCACTTTTTTTCGCATAATAAAAGAGCACTTGATTTGTCTCTTTCTAAAGGCAATGGGAATAATATTACCCAGGGCTGTACACTGGCGCCGGTCCGACGGTCAAAGACCGGTAAAAGTCAATGTCGGACCGGTAACTTTTCAGGAAATCCACAAGCTCCCGGTCCGACGTGACCGGTAAATAAAAAGAAACATTGACGGGGTCAGAAGGAAGAAAAAGAGCAGCCCCGATCAGGAAGAAACAGAATGCAAGATATCGCACTGTTTAACAAGTTTCTACTTTTACGCAAGTTTTCCTTTTAAATGTCTACCGATGCAATTTGTACAGTTTTGAGCACTAGCAGTCGACCAGTTTTTCGCGCTCGCTTGCGCATTCAGCGCTGCTCACGCACTGCCATGCAATGCAATACATGCAAAGCATGTACAGTGTAACGGCTTTCCGTTTGCTTGCGATCGGCGGTCATGCCAGACAAGAAGTATTGATAGAAGCGCACGCATTTCTGGATCATTAACTTTTACTCACGATTTTTTAACGCAAAATCGATGCCATCCCGGCTTCGCAGCAGCGTGGCAGTAATGTGTTAGAACTAATTTACTTGTGTCGATTTTTAGAAAAAGTAAAAAGCCATTCGATATTCAGCGCTCCAATTGGATCTGATTGCGTTTGATTTCATTTTACACAGTCATTTCACAAATGAAAAATTTCATTTGTTCAGATGGTCTCGTAATGAAGATAGGCGCAGAAAGGATCACGTAATCAGCCCTTCCGTGTTGCTTTTTCAGAACGCATGCACAAAATGTGAAGAGATAATACTAGGGAGGAAAAAACAAATCATGAAATCATCGCAGTCCCGCTTACATTGAGGTAGAAATCGTCCCAAAAAGGATCATGAATTCGACCGGCCGCGTTGTATCTTTCAAAAGCTTACGTACGAAATGCGAAGAGCCTTACAGAGGCGAAAAAAAAACCCACCAAAAACAAACAAACAAATAAAGAACATATTTGGTGAGTGCATCATCAAAGATTGCAGCCGAATAACGAGTTATGAAATCAATGCAATCCCGTTGCAATTTGAGGAAATAATAGGCGCAAAAAGGATCTTGAATTCAGTCCTACATGCCGTGTCGGTTATCAAAAACGCATGCACAAATGCGACGAGATTATCGGGAGAAAAAAATAAAAAAACATATTTTTACCCTTCTAGTGCGTGCATTACAAAATATTACATCTGAAGTAATTCATAAAATCGACACAATCCCGCTGATATTTGAGGCAGAAATAGGCGCAAAAAGGATAGTGAATTCGGCCATGTCGATGTCGTATATATACCTTTTAAGAATGCATGAACGAAATGAGAAAAGATTAGCGGGAGAAAAATAAAGGACACATTTCAACCCCTTTTGGCGCTTGCATCTATAGATTACAGCAGAATAGTAATTCATGAAAATTTCGCAATCCCTTTGGAATTTGAGCAAACAATAAAAGGCGCAAAAAGAATCTCGAATTCGACCCTGCATGCAGTGTATAATTTTGAAAACGCATGGATAAATGCGAAGAAATTATCGGGAGAAAAAATAAAGAACGCATTTTCAACCTTTCATGTGCATGCATCACAAAAGATTACAGCCGAAATAATTAATGGCATATTGCAATCCCACTGATATTTGGTGTAGAAATAGGCGCTGAAACGATCGTGAAATCGGCCGTGACGTATAGGCATGTACGCAATCCGAGGTGATTATTGGGGAAAAAAATACAGAACACATTTTCAACCCCTTTTGGCCCGTGCATCATAAAGATTACAGTCGAATAATAATTCATAAAATCATCGCAATCCCGTTGAAGTTTGGAGAAACGACTATGCGCAAAAGAATCATGATTTTTGGCCATGTCGTGTCTTTCTAGAACACATTTACGAAATGCGCAGAGTTTATCGGGTAAAAATGAAGGACACAATTTTCAACCCCTTTTGCCTCGTGTATCATAAAAGATTACATCCGAAATCATACATGAAATCATTGCAATCCCGCTGCTATTTGAGGTAGAAATAGGCGCAAAAACGATCGTAGATCCGGCCGTGTCGTATACCGGTATACCTTTCAAGAACGCATGTACGGATTGCGAAGAGATAATGGGGAGAAAAATAAAGAACGCATTTTCAACTATTCTAGCTGGTGCGTGCATCAAAACAGATTACATCCGAAGTAATACATGAAATCGCAACAATTCCGTTGATATTTGATGTAGAAATAGGCGCCAAAAGGATCGTGAATTCGGCCTTGTCATAAGAAAATACGCATGTACGAAATGCGAAGAGAGTATATATTGGGAGAAAGATACAGAACACATTTTCAACCCCTTTTGGCCGGTGCATCATAAAGATTACAGCCGAATGATAATTCATAAAATCATCGCAATCCCGTCGAAGTTTGGAGAAACTAGGCGCAAAAAGAATCATGATTTTTGGCCATGTCGTATATCTTTTTAGAACGCATTTACGAATGCAAAGAGTTTATAGGGGAAAAATAAGGGACACATTTTCAAACTCTTTTGGCGCGTGTATCATAAAAGATAACAGCCGACGTAATTCATAAAATCAATCATCACAATCCCGCTGATATTTGAGGTAGAAATAGGCGCAAAAAGGATCGTGAATTCGGCCGTGTCGTATACCGGTACCTTTCAAGAACACATGTAAGGAATGCGAAGAGATTACGGGGAGAAAAATAAAGAACGCATTTTCAACCATTCTAGCCGGTGCGTGCATAAAAAAAAAAAAAAAAAAAAAAAAAAAAAAAAAAAGAGTTACATCCGAAGCAATTCATGAAATCGCCACAATTGCGCTGATATCTGAGGTAAAAATAGGCGCAAAAAGTATTATGAATTCGGTCGTGCGGAATATCTTTTAAGAACGCACTTACGAAATTCGAAGAGTTTATCGGGAAAATAAAGTAGGGCACATTTTCAACCCCTTTTGGTGTGTGCAAAGTAAAAGATTACAGCCGAAGTAATTAATGAAATCGTCACAATCCCGCTGATATTTGAGGTAGAAAACGGCTAAAAAGTATCATGAATTTGGCCGTGTGGAACATCTTTTAAGAACGCACTTACGAAATTCGAAAATATCGGGAAAAAATAAAGGACACATTTTCAACCCCTTTTGGCGCGTGCATCAGAAAATATTATACAGCCAAAGTAATTTATGAAATCGTCACAATCACGCTAATATTTGAGGTGGAAATAGGCTAAAAAAAGGATTGCGAATTCGGCCCTGTATTTCGTGTACCTTTCAAGAACGCGTGCACAAATGCGAATTGATTATCGGGAGAAAAATAAAGAACCCCTTGTAGCTCGTGCATCAGAAAATATCACAGCTAAAATAATTCATTAAATCGTCGCAATCCAACTGACCACGAAGAGCAGGTTACGCAAGTTCGGGCGCCGATGTTTTGAAAAAGTCACAAACGCATTTGATACAATCTGATCTTGTTCATTTTCATTTTACACTGTAATTCACAAACAAACATTCTACTTTTCCTATTTGTTTTTAAATTTTTTGTGCAATTAATAATGCAAGTTTTACAAAAAAAATTAATCTGTAAAATGAACATGGGTGGGGGTGGGGGGAGGGGGTACGTCCACAAAAGATAAGGAAATAAGTTTGCAAGTCATTTAATATTTTTAGATTGTCGTTGTTGACCGGTAAATTTTCTGTTCAGACCAGTAAAAAATTGTAAAACGGGGCATTTGCCGGTCCAACAGAGACAGGTTGGACCGGCAGAAAAAATGGGTTAGTGTGCAGCCCTGTTAATTACCCATTCAGCAAACGAGTCAAGGGAATGTGTACTTTTTTCAAAAGATGAAATTTTGTGAAATTCTCTTTATATTTTCCTTATATTGTTGTACGCATGTGACATCATACACTGCAGTAGTCTTCTCATCCAGCGGTGACTGCACAAAAATTTCAAAAATTCATAACTTTTGTACAGGTTGTCCGATTTTCCTCAAACTTTCAATGATGTGTTCTACTAATATTGCTACATTCTCTCAATCCTTATGTTAATGAAGGTGAACTTGTCCTTTAATAACGTCCCTGGCTAGTAGGTAACGATGGCAATGATTTTGTGCGAAATGATGAAATGATGAAGGGACGTTTTTATGTTTTATCTTCGTGTCTCTCTCATCCTTAACATCGTCAAGCATATACAACAGTTCCCGATAAGGAAACATAGATGACATGTTCAACATGAAGTAATATACAATTGTCAGGCAGTGTTTTGGATTCAATTTCAGGTTTGAAATTACGTGAAATTAAGATAAAATTGTACCTTGTGAAATGTCGTAAGTTGTAAATCGCTGAAGTATTTATATATTAGACCTATATTATGTTAAGACGATTTTACGTTCTTCTGCAGAAACACTTATACAAAATGGTTCTTTTGGTCCTACGTTACAGTTCTATCTGTATATTGAAGGCTGTAGTTGTTTTGAATTATTTCTTATATATACATTCATAGGAAAGATGCAATCAAAAAATTCATAAACATCAATATTGTCACTATAGGTTAAGCAATATCGGTCTGAATCAGGGTAACAGTTTTAAAGTATGAAGATGTTAATCACATAAATGCTCCTGAAGCTGCCATATTTTTTTATTTTTATTAAAAAATTAGATGATAACTGAGTAGGTAAATAGATGATTTCTGTGAGTCTACAGACATTAATAGATAATTTCATTTCCAGTGCAGTATGCATTCTCACTCTTTGTATATACAAATTTTAAGTTTAATATGGAAAAAGTAGGATGTAATAATTCAGCATGTTAAGTGCTCTTCCAATGGAAAAGGAAAAAAAATAAGGTAATTATTGGAAGTTACTCTTCCGATTCATTTTCCATGTCTTCTTTTTTTTTTCTCGAATAAAAATTCAGTAAATCATGCTTGTACATACAATCGTTGTACCAAAGTGTTAACCTTTAGTAACGAAAGACATGTACATGTACTGTTTTGAAACAAAACGTTAGAACCGATAATTAAAAGGTGTTTTCAAACACGCTAGTGGTGTGTTATGTCGTGTTATAGAGACCTTTTGAAGCCTGACGTTTACTGTCCCTTTTTATGACGTCATGATTAATGTTGAGATAACACTTGAATATTTGAAGAACTTATTTGCAAAAGGGGCTAGATCCACTTTTAGTACTTGAGAGAAAAACTGGTTTGTTTGTGAGAATTTGATACACAAGTGTATGGAAAATCAAAATCTAATTTTGCTATAATTTCTTTTCAAATGATTGTCTGGAGTTGAAATTTTCACTGTAACTAACTCAAATGGAATTCTGTGCAGTGATGCTAGTAACTCAATTTTCATCAAAAATGGATCTAGCCCCTTTTCCAAATAAGCTCTTCATTTATCACACCATTTCTAATGGTAGATTTTCACAATTTTCTATTCCTTTGTGTACGAGACGAAATTACACTCACAATTACGTCACTGGAAGAAAATCATCTAACCTATTCAAAGCGGACATAAACTATACTGTATTCAATACACAGAGTAAAATAATCAATGACAGAATTGCGAAAACGGGTGGTAATTCATGATAAAACTATGTAGAGTTTAGAGATGTTGGAAATATCACTTTAATATGGTCGGAATTTATTACGTTTATCTTCTTCAGTGCTTGCCACATTTTGCTGTATAACAGAAAGAGACATTTCTTCGAAACATTTCAAAACTATGTACGCTCCGTTTAGATCATAGATCTCAAGTTTGCGTTGGTTCGAGTTGACGAGACAGTCCAGATAATCAGACTTTATGGTGACTGTAGCCGCTAGTTCAAATACGCTCACCAAAAAAAAAAAAAAAAAGAAAAGAAAAGAAAGTAAGCACTTTTCCAGTTCATATTTTTCCCAGAAAACTTTGATAAAAATCATTGTGTCACATACCATAATAAAGGTTATTTAATTGGCTATCACCTGATAGGTTTATACAAATGGACATTTCACGCATGAGTGAACACATTCGTATTTGTCCTCCAAGGCACAAAAGTAAAAATTGCAGAAATTGACATACTGACATTAATTTGGGAATGCCCTTTAAGACAGCAATAATGACAAAATACCAATTTAACACAATGAGACACCTGAATGAAATAACAGAAATAAATGTTTCTCTTTTTTTTTCTTGTTTCTCTTTATATTCTCAAATAAGAACATAGTGGGGAAACTGAAGGGAGAACATAAAAATTTTCTGCCAACTCAATCTTTAAATGACATGGGAGTAAGGCGCAAAGGTGATAAAACGAACAGAATTTCTTTATCTCGTTCTTTGATTAAGCAAATTCAGAATTCCTGAAACAAATTCAAGAACCAAATATTATTTCAACTTTTCCTAATTTGGAAAAACATTTCAAATTTCTACCATCTTTGTTACCATTGCTTCTTCTCTTCTGTCTTTTGAATATGGATTTGACATAAGATTCTTCATTTTTCTCCATTACTTTTCCTTTATTTATCTTTGGAGGGTTACAGATTTGATTTGATTTGAGTTATTTCTGCATTTAATTCATTCAATCAACGGAGACAGTATAGAGATCATAGGTTGACTTTTGCAAATTGATTTGCATTTCTTAATGTGTTGAATTTGTCTTTTGTCCATGAATAGCACTTGTCCATTTTTGCAGTTTTTACTTTTGTGCCTCGGAAGAGAAAAACGAATGTATTCATTCATGCGTGAGGTTTCCATTTCTATTTACCTACTAGATTGATAGCCAATTTAATTACCGTTAACATGGTATATAAAACATTAATATTAGCCAAATAATCTATGAGAAAGATGAACTTGAAAAAGTGTTTGCTTTCTTTTCTGAGTGTACATTTCACAACTAATTAACAGATGGCACACCGGATAGGTGCACTTACATGAAAAGAAGTGTTTTGATATGAAGGGGAAAAAAGAAAAGGAATTACACAAGGTGAGCACTGAAATATGAGAAACAGTTAAAGGAAGTAACGTCGAGTTTATGAAATTAATTTTAAAGAATTTCTAGTCTAATCAGTTTGTGTTCAACTATTTCTAATACTCTTGTTTGCAATTTTGTATCTGATCTCCTACTGTGAGGCAATGCAGATGTCCTGAAAAACTTGACAAGTCATAAGTATTTATACGTTCCTCTATTTATGATTTTTATTCCTAACTGCTGCAAGGATGTATATCAAAATGGTTTTATCGGTACAACTGAAAACCAAATTTTGAGTTGACGGTTATAAATACATACATGCATTTGTTATCGCTTTACGAAATTCGGGGTTTCTCGTTGCGTATATGAATGGATTCGCGCAGGAGTTGCAGAATGCGAGGACAATAAAGGCTTGTTCAAGTGGCGAATCTAAGAACGATTTCAAGTGGGGAGCAAGTAGGAGAACCAGGTTGCTCGTGGCAAATGGACCCCAACATATTACATAAACAGCAAACACGATTACGAACATCTGGAACATGCGCTTCCTAGCGAGGACATGTGTAGACCTGGGGTTCGACTTCTTCAGTTCTTGAAGGTTGAGGCTGGATTGACGTTTGAGCGCGCAAAATGTCAGGGCTTGGCTCGTCACCATGGTGATAATTGGGATTATGAAGTAGAACGTGTACAATAGTAGGGCTAACGCGCGTTGCGTACTGACAGACAAATAATTTGGAACACATTCCCCTCCTTCTGCTTTCGGTAAGATAACGATGTCAAAGCACATCGCACTTGCACAGAGCCATACGAGTATGATGGAACGCATAACCCTCTTGCGCGTTATTACCATCTTAAACTTGAGTGGAAACGCTATGGCAAGATACATCTCGAGTGGTATCAGAGTTAGAGTAAGTATTGATGCATTGATAGAAAGCCACATGAAAAGTGACGTATATACCACCTTACAATACAGGTTTCCAAACCACGAGGCAGGAACTATAGACGCTTGATACGGGAGAGGAATCATGAAGACGGACGTAAAAAGTCGGCGACGGCCAGCGCTCCGACCAAGGTGTCGCTTGAGCGACGTTTGTGTCTTCTTCGGAAGACGACGTAGATGACTAGGCCGTTGCCAATGATCCCCAGCACTGCAGTCGTCGTCTGAGCAACCGTGATCCACGTCCAGGTCATTGACTGCCACGCCCATATTGGCTCCACCCCTTTTATGTCTCCTGGCGCATCGAGATGACCCTCATCTGTGGGGTTCGTCAAGACATCTTTACTTTCGTAACTTTGAGTTACAAGTTCTTCCAGCAAAGTTGTGAGATACATTTCTCCCCGATTCTTTAGGAGATGAAGATGATTTGGATGAAGAGACCCCATCGAAACGGTTGAAATCTTGACTGGGGGATCCACTGACGTGACATCGGCAGTCGACGGAGGAGCAAGCGATGCACTTTCCACCTCGAGGTGTGTTTCGGTGTCCTTACCGGTGGCTTGGTGGTGTCCTCTTAGCAGCATAAACGTAATGAAAACACGAACGATGCTCCCAGCCATATTCTACGAAGGTACGCACGAGTGATTACAGCTGACGACATGAAAAGCATGAGAAAAAAATATAATCATTCAATTTCATCTAGAAGCGAATCATAATATTATTATTTGTGTCATCGTTCAGAAACGACATTCTGAGATAATTATTTGTATGTAAACAACAACAAAATCAACCGCCAAACGTCGACAGAAAACAAAATTAAACAACAACAACAACAACCAATTGTGGGAATGAAAGACACGTCCGAAAGGATTTATACGTGGTATCTTTCAATAACACATGAATCATGTGTCATGAAGTTGATGAATTTATGCGAAATTCAGAGTCTTCTTGCCCACGGATTAAAATGAATTATAGAATGATGATGATGATGTTCGAGTAACTCGCATAGTTATGAAAGGGTCATATTTTGGCATGTATAGCGTTAATTAATGAAAATTTGATTTAGAATTTCGAGGTTGAAGCTATTGATCCCATGAATAGTGCAATTCTACACCGACAATTTTATACAGCGAGATTTTGGGATCCCATTTACTTTTCGCTATGACCCATCGGGCGCCAGCCTCCGTAATGTGCAACGTGGGCGATGAAGAGCCCTACAGAGAATTTTAACCAGCAGTCTAGTAATTTGGAGTAGCATAATGTCATTCTATGTTCTATGACAGTTTTGGGACGTAAACATTCATATCCTCGAGTACTTTTTCGAATCAAAATTTCGAAGTAAATAGTGTATAGCATATACTCACCGAGAGTTATGGCTGCAAAGCAGACAGGTCCCACGGATACATCGATGTAAGTTCATACCTCCTATATAGCTTGGATTATCGCATTTATATCTTTCGTCGACTATAAAAAAAGAAATAAAATAAGATAGAGAAAAATGGCAAAAGCGCCGTCATCATTGCGGAAAACACACTGCGCCTGCCCACCAACTGACCTGATATGAAAAATTTAAAGATAAAGTTTCCTTGAACGTTTGTATAACTCTTTCTTCCCTTTTTTATTTTTTTTTGTTTTTCTTTGAATGAAAGTAAGGGTGATTTTGTTGTCACTTCAGCACGAAGACAGTTTCATTCAGTTTTCTCTCTCTTTCTTTCTTTTTCCCACTCCGTTCTTCCTTTCCACCTTTATTTCAGAATTCTACGATTTTTCTTCCCTTTGGCACTCTTTATAGATATCTGAACGTCGCCTTTTCAAATTGAAGTTGAGCTGATGTAATCTGCTTTTCAATTGTTTTCCTGACTGATACTGTCATTTTTTTTTTGTCGATGTTTAAAACTAAGCAGATGTAGATATGCAACTACAAGCGTCTTAAAAAAAGGTCAAGAGCAATCTTCACCTTTTCAATACTTTAATGACTAAAAACGACGACTGTCTCCTTTTGTCTATAATGCGATCAAATTTGGATGAGAACTCAGCAGGCAGTCAGCCATGAGCTCGCTTATGGCTTTTGTGATGACAACGCCTTTGAAAAGAAGATTTCCTTCATTGTTTCTAGCACAGCGGGTTATCTACTTTTTCTTGTACTTGTCTGAAGTTGACCTTTTAGAACACCGAGCGTATATACGGCGATAAAAAGCATTGATATGGTTATTAACCTTTCTTTTCCATCATAGCTTCTTTTATATAGACATAAAGTAACTTCACAAATTACAACGTTACAAAGCAAGTGTGAGGTAAAAAAAGAAAAGAAAATAAGATTGAAATAAAATATAAAAATCTTATGATGAAGGATTCAGATCCGTCTAGTTTAGAAGCTACTTTTTAAACGATATACGGAATCATTATGTCGGAGAGTGGAAGAGGTTACATACTTACTAGTAAATGCGTGTGATGTTGGCTGCAAAATTGAAGAAAATCGATGCACAAGTATATCATAATATTGTTAAAGGGATGGTATAGTACCTGGTGGAGATCAGGATTGAGCTTTTAACTTTTTGCGAGATACCAAGAAACCACTTTTGAAATTTTACCGAACATTCCATTCTAGGGGGAATTTAAAGTTTATTTGATGAAAATTGGTCTTGGAATGGCTGAAATATTAAAAAGAAAACAAGATAAAATATTTTAAGCAATCCTATTACGGTGGGTGCCATAACCTTAAGAAACACTTTAAGGGAGAGAAAGAGAGGGAGGGAGAGAGAGAGAGATGGAGGGAAATGGAGAGAGGGAAGGAGAGAGGGAGGGAGACGAGTACTCAAAACAGCAAGTGACTTCCGTTCCTCACGCAATTCTACGAGTGCCTCCGTTGCAAAAGAGATTCTTTTTTCACGTCGATAGAGAACGGACAGGTTGGTAATCCACCTGCGCGAAAGCAGTCGAGCGGTACACATATACCCAATTTCCACGGTCAACTTCATGTGCCAATACACAATGCAGAATTTCGATCGGGCACAAGGTATGAATACAGTGTGCGCTGATGGGCTCACAACTCTTTTGTTATACACAAAAGAGGTACCTGAATGGGGTTAGCGAACACAGAAATCTACTGAGTTCAGCCTTGATCGCTATTTACATTTTATGGCAAAACAAGCGCGCATTACTTTGGAAAAAAAGCTAAATGATATTGCGATACTCAAAATTTTCATACAGAAAGAAAATAAATATTGATGGTCTCTTTATCAAACCGAGTTTTCTTGGCAGCATGACAGAATGCAAACAATCTTGTCTATAATATTTATTTTGGGAACCTGGTATACCGGGTTCTAATTTTTATCAGTTGACGCCACGGGAATCTGGTACAGCAGGCTCCCGTAAGGAGCGGGTTAATCATGTTAATAGTTGGACTGGCCAGATCACATCATGATTGTGATCTGGTGACAAGTTGCTTCTGCCGATATGATATTTCTTTCTGCATTTTGCTCCTGTCTGTCAGATATTTCATTGTCATTTCAATTCAGTTACTTCCTGTATCCAAATGATGTATTTTCTTATTTTGTTTTTGCTTTGTTTTTCTTTTTTTTTACAAAAACATAAAAATGAGACAATTATGTCACAACATTCAGAATTGATTGAGTTGATTCTGAGCTGAAAAAAAATATATGAAAAATATGTATGTAATCACTCTTGTCTCTCTGATATTATCATTATTGTTGTTATTATCATCATTATCATCATCATTATTATTATCATCATTATTATTGTCATCATTATCATGGAAGAGGATTCCTGGTCAGTCAGTATGTGAGTTGATTTAAAGTTAACATTCACATAGCTTTGATCTGAGGGGAAAAAAAAAACGGGAAAAAAAAGGAAAAAGAAAGAAAATCATGCAAGGAAAAACAAATCTCTTCTCCGTCTATTGACATATCGTATACGTACACTGTTTTTCTATTGACACTAACGTCTTGGACTCTGGTTTGCTTGCATGATTCTAACAGGCAGTCAAGTTCACTTTGACATAAAATCTGTTAGAGAAAAAAAAAAACCCACTGGCAAATCAACTTAATCTGACCTTTATCATGGAAAGATCTGGCGAAAAGATAGGGAAGTCTCCCACGTAATGCTTTTCTACACTCGGTATTTTTCGGATTGTTCTTTATTCTTTGTTAAGAACAAAGTATAGTTCGGATTAAAATTGAGAAGCTGAGGAACTGTTCAACACACTTGCGATCGATATCAAAGGCTCTTTGAAGACCCCCTGATATGAGCTCGGTAGAGAACAATCAAATCGCCTGAAAAGACTGTGGGGCTTAGCTCACAATCATGTTATGACCAGCTTTCTCGTGTCAAACAACAGAGGGTGTCAGGCGCGTACAATTCCGTGTCGCGCTATTGCATTTTTCACATCACGGTATACATACTGTTTGCAGTTGCGGCTTTCCGCTCATAGAGTCTGCACAGGCGGAGTAAATTTACTAGGGACATGGTGTAACTACACTTTCACCATAACCTTGTCTTCATTTATCGAGCTCTTGGATTAAAATTTGGGATGGCGACAGCAGACGACACAATTAGTAAGTAAGAATATATTCCCACTCCTCTGGTGTCATTTCAAGTAAGTTAATGAGTTATATACTACATGTACCTGTCTGTATGGGAGTGCTTGCTGCTATAATGTATACAGGCAGGTTGTTTAGTCTCTCTTTCTTTCTTTCTTTTGTGTTTATGAAGACCTGCCTTAGGTAGGCAATTTTCTTCTAAAAATACGTTGATTCTCTGAGCATAAGTTCTGTGTAGATAGGCTAATGGTAGTTGTTTTATAACTAGACAGTATATTATACACCTGACATATTATGTGAGATATAGAGGCGCAATATCTTCTGAAAATAGCAAATATAACGGCATATAATTTTAGAAATTGTGCGAGTGGCTTGGGCGAGTGGCTTGGTCGATTGGCTTACGAGAGGGGAAGAGTAATAATCATTCAGTTATATACATAATTCTATACCATACATATTATGTTCTGTATCAGTTACCAGTCTACGTGGTTTAAACAGCTTTGGTCTGGCCAAGATCTAAAATGCCTTCTAAGTTGTTTTGAATTTGATTGTCTTCGGTGGCTATTTGCAAAAAAAAAAACCCACAACAACAACAACATACTGCCTATCGCATGTGCTTCATATTTCTACATGATGCATGCACAGATTAAGATGTGAAGCATGAAACGATTCCTTCATTAAACACCATCAACGATCACTATTAATACCAACTGACTCTACCCTCACAAACCACACCGCGTCTAACAGTGGCGTCGTGAATACGCTTCTGGCTTTTAAAACAGAAGGTCTGGGGTTCGAATCCCGCCCGGTGAGTTCATCCGCATCCCTCTTGACGCAGGTATAAATGGGTACCTGGCAATGCATGGGTAATCTTGATAACAACAATGTCAGTATAGCCCTCTTATAGGGAGCATGATATCATTAACATCATCTTAAAAAAGGAGGCAGGTGCTCATATTTGATAATTATCTACCGCTAACAGAGGTTTTGGTGACGGGCTCGTCGGGCTACATAGCCACTCACATTGTGAAGCAACTCCTGGAGGCCGGCTACAAGGTTCGAGGGACTGTGAGGAGTCTAACTAACCCAAAGAAGGTGGCACCATTGAAGGGACTCTGCCCCAGTGCTGCCCATGAACTGGAGCTGGTGGAAGCCGACTTGACCAAAACGCAAGGATGGAAAGAGTGAGCTACTCCCAATTATATGATTCGTGTACCCTGTGAGAAAAGCGCTTTTGACTGGTTACAATGTGTTTTAGTGGGTATGTGCGTTTGTGCATGTGTTGTGTGTGTGAGCGGGTGTGTGAGGGTGTGTATGTTTGTGTGTGTTTTCTAAGATTTATAGTTTTATATAACTTTTGCATAATATGGCATGATTTGCAAAAAAAAAGTATGTCAAAAAGAATGTGATTTAGCAGGACAGGTGTTTGTGTAAAAATCAAGCAGATATTGATTAGCTGAAGTTGATGAAGATAACCTTTTCTGAGATTTATGCAGAATTTTATATCGATTTTGTATACATGGTATGATACATGGTATTTTTGTTCATTAGATTATTGATTTCATTGTGATAATGGGCCTGATATAGGATGCAATTCAAATAAGAATTTCATTAAATAGTGTTTTGATGTGAAAGAGAACAATTTTACATAGTAGAGATATACCATCATATTATATTACGATTATTTGATAATGTGGGTTTGAATCTTTTTGAAAAGTATGACGAATTTGGTCTTCCGGAGAGGTAACTATGAGCACGGACGAGATTATGCCGAAAGTTTCCAATAACTTTTCTCCACTGGTATACGCAATACACGGTAGGACCTGAGTAATACACAATCGAACGTCACAATGAGGCACATTGGCTACACGATAGGAAACAAAGCAGGTTTGATATGATATTAGTCTAAAGTACCAACAAGAGGGTTCAAGGTTTAAGTGGTTAATCAAAGTTTTTTTTTTTTTTTTTTTTTTTTTTTTTTACTTCAGTCCAATGGCTGATTATGCAATGCATGGGAGGTGTTTCATGTTTTCATAATCATAGGTAGCTGATTAGTTTAGTTACATGATATGTATGATAGGTAATTGTGGTAGCAGTGATCAGGTTGGGATCTAGGAATTTTCCCTCTTCAAAATTATAGTCCATCAAGAGCAAACACAGTCACGGGAGAATTATCACGCACTTGTTGGCGAAGTGCATATAATTATTTCATTATAGTGGCTGCTGGTACGATAAAATGCTCACAAACAAGGTACGCAGTACGCGACCTCAGGGACAATAGCTCTCTATCGCCGCTCGCTGTGACCGTGGACTTGGACGTCCATTTTATAATCAGGTGCCATTTAGCGCGTCAGGTAGCAGATAATATTTACACAAAATAAAATAGCCCCCGCCCCCGAACATTTTTTTTTTTTTTTTGGGGGGGGGGGGGGGAATGGGGGCGCTGTGGGACCTGGGAGAAGGTCAAGGTCACTGATACCCCCTTCCCTCCGCCTCCACTCTCCTACCCCCCCCCTACACGGGTATTGGTGGTGGTGGGGGGGGGGGGGAAGGGGGGAGGGGCTGCAGCCCCCAGCAACTCTCCTCCCCCGGTTCCGCAGCCGATACACACTTCACACCTATCCCCATTGAAGTATTCACCTTTGGTACACACCAGGCAGCCAGTGGCAGGAAACAGCGCCGAAGGTTGCATTCATCGAACTAAGTTTGTTTGTTTGCTAATGAAACCACACAACACGTAACTAGGCTGATTTGTTGAAACTGAAATTAAGCATTTTTATAGGTGCGTTTTGAATTCGATTAAACATAACTTACAGATATCAAGTGAAATTGTATAATAGTAAATAGGTCAAGTTTATTATGCACTGTACTGGACTAATATACTCCATTAAATCCTAAATTATCAAATTGAATTTGATGTAGCATAACTTACAGACGCCAAAAAAAAAAGAGATAAAAGAGATAATAATGGTGATAACAGAAACAATTAATATTGCATTATTTATATTATTGTCATTGATATGATTATTGAAAATATGTAAATATCTACAATTTGTTATTTAACATTATATACATGTCTTCTGTATATATATACATATCATTGAATAAGAGTTGATTACTTCTGTGGGGCAGGGAAATAGAGTAAATTGATCAATTTGGTACTTGTAAGATTCATTCATATAGCTATAATGAGGTAGTGAAAGATGACATCATTGTCTCATTCAATGAACATCTTCGTTTAAAGTGTATTGCTTGCTGGAGCTAAAGTAACTTTAAAACTTGTCATATGATACTAACAGTATCATGCCAATTTATTTCAATTTTTTTTATACTTCCAGTTAACTTCATGCTAGCATGGAATTTCCAGTTAAACTGCAAGTAGGTCCTACAGTAATTTAGTGCATTCCACCAGAAGAAGTGTGATGATTTCATCTACTTAATTAAGAAAAATAAAATCATTTCATCACAATCATTTTATTGTCATATCATGAATATTAATGTTTTGTGTTTTATGTACACCGCACTTCTGTATTCTGTACAGTTTTTATGGTATATTTTGTAGAGTAACATTTTCCTCTTGCACATCTTGCGTAACTACCAAGATTTGTTTTTTCGACCTTTTACCTGGTGTTACGGCCTTTATTGGAGAGCAATCATTGTAGCATTCGTGAAATTGATGTAAAAACAATTATAACTATGGGTTGGGTCTTCATGTCCGATGATCCATTTTACTTTCGATATTTTATCCACAAATTTGTCAACATTTGCTTCGCATAAATCACGTTTTCTAATAATGTATTCAGGATAAACCCTCTTGCTTTAATTTCCTTCATTTGAATGAAAAAAAAAAAAGGTAAATGGTCACTTATGTCTGCAGCTATGCAGGATCAATCGACCCTTGATAAAATATGATCGAGGTTACTTGAAAAAAATTGTCTAGCAACGAGCTTTTTTTTTGTTGTTGTTGTTATACGAATGGGAAAATAGATCATTGGATACATAGAACTGACAGTAAAAACATCAAAAAAATCATTAACATATAAACAAGTAGAAGAAGTAATAAGACTAATATCAAAATCTACATATATATTTTTATTTACAGCATTTACAATTTTCAAAATTTGGTTTAATGATTCTAAAAAGTGTTAAATGAACAACCTGGAGGTGTTTGAATTACACCAACAATTATATTCTTACGGCCAGTTTTAACTTTAACAAAAGCACTTCGTACAAATTCTGAATTATAGTAATGTCTATTTCAGATCTGTGTATAAAATCTAAATCATTGCTAATAAAAATTTCAACTAAACATCCTCTTCTTTCTTCACCATCATTACAATAAAAATAAAAAACATCAATGTAACAAAAATCAAATTGTCATGTCTCTGTAATCTCTATTGCACTAAATTAAAGGCGTGAAGAAGAAATATGACATAATCAATATGTTTCCAGTGCTTTCGATACTTGTATTTACATGCATACAGGAAAATGTATTACGTTTTTTTTTTTTTTTTTTTCATTTAACCTCAGCTGTTGTAGAGAATGATTGTTTAATTCTTCAGGCAAGTAAAGACATTTATCAATAGTATCACTTCCAGTTTTAAGCAAATCAAATGACAAGCAATATTAGTAAATGCAGTTATATCCATACCAGGGGCGGATCTAGGAATTCCGTCAAAAGGGGAGGCGCCTTTACAAAATTAAAGGAGGCGCCACCCCACCTCCATTTTTTTTTTTACTTTTATTTCTTTTATTTTAGCAAAAAACAAAGAGGGGGCGCGCGCCCGGTGCGCCCCATTTGGATTCGCCACTGATTTACAGTCGTTTGATAGTTATTGATAGAAGGCATATCGAAAATATGACGCTAACCACACATACGCACACACACACACACACACAGTCACACAATCAAACTCAGGCAACAATAGACAAACTAATACACTCATTAAATTTGGTTTTGAAATGATGTATAATGTTGTAAATTGGCTAAAACCAGAAACCATAAAAGTATGAATTACAGACAATGATAGACAAGCTGTACATGTTACAGCATGATCATGATTACGTCTCAGATGGAGGGGGGGTCAGAGCTCCGGATATCTGCGGTTTTCTAGTTTCCTAGTTTCACGACCATTTGAGGCTTTGCACATACTGGCAAATATACTCCCATCCACGTACCATGACGAGGAAACATGTGGATGTTTGGAAATTTGATGGAGGAGATCTCTAACTGTGCTTGGTCAGATCCTCAACTACTATATACAATCCCTGTCTCTTGCAATTTCCGTCTTTGTTTTTTTTTTTTTTAAGAAACTCATGTTTAAATTTGTATGAATGGAGTTTTACAATAACGGGGCATAGTGGAGCCTTCTGTGCAGCACCAGCATACGTGCTGGTATCAGAGGATTGCTGATTTCTTCGTCTTACTCGATGACACCTGCCGATGTCCTGAGGAGAAAAGCGGACATCGAGACGAGAAGCAATGTCGCACACAATGCTGTCAGTAACTTCGTTAGGTTTTTCCTCGACGCCAAGGATCCTGATGTTGTTTCTAAGCTTATATTATTCAAGATGATTCTGCGACGTGAAGTGTAAGGTCAGGTTTCGCTAGTGATCTCAACATTTTGCTTTTGAAGCCTGCTGGTTGTTTTGGAGGGTTTTTTTTTTTTGTTTTGTTTTTGTTTTTTGTCGAGAGGAAACTCCAGTTCGTGTAGGGATGCCAACCTCTCATCCAAGATTTCTCGAAAGCATTTCTCTCTCCTCTACATGTGCTGATAAAACTTCAGTGGTTCTTTTTTCTTTCCATCGCCCTCCCAACAGCAGACTCAGCAACACTCTCAATACGACTTAGAAGGGCATGGGTTTCAAGGTCACTATCGGCAGAGGGCGCAGGCTTGTTTCCGATGCCATTTTCTGGTTTCGTTTGAGGTTCTGTTGCTTCCACGAGTATCTGGCATTTTTTCTTGTTTCCGTATAAAGTTCTGAATTGGTAGAGTAGTTCAGCTGATCATACAATAATAATGTAGGATATAAAAAATGTTACGTACGTCTTGCACAGAATAAACATTCACTGTGGGCCCATAGAAGTACGGGTAAGACAGTCAGACAGATAATTAATTAGGTGGGACTAGGCAAATGTCGATCCTGCCTTAGCATTTTTACGACGGACAAGGTTACTTCGAAATTCAGCTTAAAAATGGCATGCATAATGATTCTTGGTTTCTGGTTTAAATGTGAATGCTTAAAGGTCCAGTTTACCTTTGGGGGCAGTGATTTAAAATTGTTTTCAAAATATCACATTTGATGCATATGTGTAGGTCTGTTGTATCACAAAACATCCTACCATATAAATTTTTCGCAATAAAGACTAAAATACAAGGAGATATCAGTATTGTTCTCAGCAAACCATAGCTGTAGACGGCTTAGTCTGGAAACATCTTTATATAACTCTTGTTCACATTTTGTGTATAACAATACTTAACATCGATTATACCGATTCAAATTTTTACAGTGGTTATTTCAATGCCTTACTCACATTTTAGGACTATTTTAAAGCACTTATGCTGGGTTTTTGTTTCATCTGCAAATTATTATGCCTTTAATCAGACTACATATCAAATATAGGAGGTAAGATACATATTGGATAAAACAATTAAAAATTTACCGTTTTCCGTACTCCTTTAGACTCTACACTGCACTACGGGTCCAAAGTCCAAATAAATTTTCAATAATGAAATTGTTTTGGGAATAAACCGTCTACAGTTATGGTTTATTGAGAAAAATTTTGACTTCTCCTTATATCTTAAGTTCTATTGCGAAATGTTTGTATGTAGGATGTTTTGTGATACAACAGACTTAACAGATGTGCATCATAAAATGTGATAACTGCTCCCAATGGTAAACAGTACCTTAAAAGTACAGTTTACCTTTGGGAACAGTGATTTTAAAAAATTTCAAGTTCTCACATTTGATGCATATATGTACGTCAGTTGTATCACAAAACATCTTATCATATAAAAATTTTGCAATAAAACCTAAAATATAGGGAGATATCCCTGTGTTTCTCATTAAACCATAACTGTAGACGATTTAGTCTAGAAACAATTTAATTATAACTATTGTTCACATTTCGTATATTCAACAATACTTAACATTGATTATACTGCTTCAATTTTTTACATTGGTTGTTTCTATTCCTAATGCTTATTTAAGAACTATTTTGAAGCACTAAAGCTGGGTTTTTGTTTCATCTGCAAAAGGTAAATTATGCCTTTAAAACGTGCCTCTTTCAGAGCCGTCCGAGGGTGCACGCACGTCCTGCACACCGCCAGCCCCTTCCCCTCACAAAATCCGCGAGACGACGACGAAATTCTGAAACCGGCCGTAGAGGGCACGCTCACTGTACTCCAGGCGTGCGCAGACGTTGGCGGAGTTCGGCGGGTGGTGATCACGAGTTCTTGCGCTGCGGTCACTGGTACGAGAAAAATAATGTTGTCTCCACCATGGTTCCGCCAGATCACTGTTTGCAGATGAGGACTTCTTTCTTTGTCTCAGTCAGTGACATCAATTACAATACGTAAATGTCTCTATACTTCAACGTTACATCAAAACAATATGACTAACTGCGATAAATATGTATCACGCGCAACGTATTTTGAATGATGATCATTGAATGCGCTTCACTTAAAATGCAAAAATATCTAAGCCTTTGTTTTGCCATGAGTAATACCTTTTTTTAATTGGAAAATTCAGTGGACAATTCCCTCGGTACTTGATAAAAGAATAAAACAAAACGAAGCAGCGTTTGTATCTAAAGTAAACTAATCTCACAGTCAAGTATCAATGCATGTTTAATGACGTTTGTATAATATATGCGGATTTTTTTTTTTCGGTGGGGAGGGGATGTTTGTCAGTCATTCAAGAAGCTAAGCCAGAAATTACCTGGCATGATATCTCCTCGTTGTTGTTGTTGCTGTTGTTGTTGTTGTTGTTGTCGTCGTCTTGTGTTTGTGTGTGTGTGTGTGTGTTTGCCTTCTTTTTTTAATTGGTTACTGATTGAGAATATTTTGTTTTGTTTTACTTTCTAAACCACAGACATGGTCAATCCTAAAGGAACAGTACTTGACGAGAGCAGCTGGAGAAATCTCGACAGCCCACTCAAGGATACGTACGGGAAGAGCAAGGCTTTGGCCGAGAAGGCTGCCTGGGACTTTGTCGAGAAGCTGCCAGGTGCGAGCTTAACACAGTCAGCCTCTCCGAAGTTGATCTCGCATACGTTGAAGATTGGCTAAGTCGAAGAAAGATTCTAACCCGCATGGATACTGACATGTTATGAATTCTGTTGTGGAATTCGAATTCGAGAATTTTCCTTAGCTCTCGTGGGATTTGATTAGGGAGAGGTTGACTGTACCATTTCTTCTCTATCGAGAATTAAGGAAGCACATTTCCTTGTATCTTTGTCACACAACTAGGACATTCAAAACAATCGCACATGGGAAGTTTGCCATTGGCGCAAGTATAAATTGATGACAGAATATATTCGATTTTTAGATGTACTTTTGAAGTCATTCATTGACGGAATCCAGTTCTAGATATGTTGTCGCAATCTTATCCAATCTTATAGTGACATAAACCGCAGAATACGAGAAATATATTATCTATAATTATTGTTCAAAATTTGCACATCATGACCTAGCTGTTGATCCTTCATAGTATAAAGTTTGGGGACACAGCCTGACTGAAAATGTAAAATAAATAGATCATATTTTGACAGTTTAAAACCAAACCAATACCTTAAGATGTCAAATTGTAAAATTGTTGCCGCAATCTTTCCTGTGCCAGAGGGATCCAAATTTGAGCTGGCCACCATCAACCCGTCCCTCGTTCTGGGACCCGTGCTGTGTGGTACTCCCGGAACCAGCGTGGATATCATAAACAGGATCATGGAGCGAAACCCACCCCTGCTCCTCAGGTTCAACTTTCCCGTCTGCGACGTGCGCGACGTGGCCAGAGCCCACGTCGTTGCCATGACACTGCCAGAAGCGGCGGGTGAGTCCGTACATGGATAGGGATGTCCAGGACGGGTGATGTTTCGTAGTTCCGAAGGTTCGTCAATCCGAAAATGAAGTAAGGTTCGTTAATTGCGAAGATTCGTTCGTACGCACCTTCTTTCCATATTTTTTTTTAAACTGACGAACCTTATTTAATTGTTCGGATTAACGAACCTTCGGCATAACAAACCTTATTTCATTTTCGGAATTTTCACAGACCTTCGGAATATCGCACCTTGGGAATAACTTCACAAAAAAAAAAAATACGACAAATATTCGTATTAGCAAACCTTATGTCATTTTTTGGATTGGGGGACAAGTATAGGAAATATGTGTGCAATAATTCGGAATAATGAAACTTCAGAAGAGTGAACATCACCATCTGGGACACATGGCACGTAAGTGTATGCCAGAGGAGACATATATAAGACAAAAGAAATGAAATTGGAGGGAGGAAACATGTAGGTAGTTATAATGCCGAAATCATGACAATTTTAGCAGGCATATGAAGTTACTCATTTATATTGGGTTTGAAAGCAACCGTTGTCAAGTGGCTGATGAGATCTTTGGCGCCCTCACGTTAAAAAAATATAAGATCAAGAAGACCTCCCATCAAACTTCAAGACTATCAGCGTAGACAAACGTAAGTGGGAAAATGATGATAATATAAATTTCATTTGGTTACGTAAGTGATTAATCAAGATTGTTGCAGATTAAAAGCTTATTATGTAGTATCTTTTCGTGCTCAAGTTGGTTGTCTCCTGTTTTCACCATTGCGTTTGTGAAAAACTAGTGTAAGTAAAAGCCTAACAGAACTGTAAACGAAGTTGATCCTTTGTTGTGATGACCTTAAAAGAATGATGTTTGAGAGTCAACAGGGAAAAAACAACTTTAAAACTTTTGTTGTGGTTGCAATAGAGTTTTGAATCTATTCTAAAACGTTATTAGCTTGACAGACGTTATCTATACAGCAGTCGATCGCTCTCCCTTTCCCCCTCCCCATTCTCTCTGTGCTATGTATATCTATATATCTGTATATCTTTCCCGCTGTTCTTGATCAACTGACAGGTCACCGGCACATCGTGTCTCCCTACACACTGTGGTATTCGGAGATGTCGGATATTCTTGCCAAGGAATTCAGGGACAAAGGTAAAGGGGTCCTATTTTGCTTTACTCGTTTTGCGATTCTGTTCTCGAATAACCGCGTGACAATGTTTTATCGACAAGACAACAGCAACAGCAATTCAATAGGTTTAACATCTTCAATCATAGCTTGCAAATGCTTGACTTTATGATTGATATAACAATAATATATTGCAATAAACGAATGTCAGATAACTCGTTATTCATTCAAATAAAGGTCACATGGAAGTCAATTTGACGCGCCGATATCTTATTTATTTCCTTGTCTGAAGATGTCCGTCATTTAGGTGAAAAAAGTAAACTCTGTGTTTTATCAAAAGCAATACATGAAGTATTGACAGTCAAATATCACCCCCCCCCCCAAAAAAAGAAAAAAAAAAGAAGAGGAAATCGTTAACTAAGATGTGACATTGGACAATTCTTGTTGCTCTGTTCCAAGAAGCATGGTTTCCCACATTTTACGCCGAAGTTTATCTGGGCCCTGTTTCATAAAGTTGTTCGTAAAGTTACGAACGACTTACGAGCGACTGGTGATCAGTTCTTGTGGTGAATTATTGAAATTCTAGTAAGTATAGCACATCGCAACTGATCACCAGTCTCTCGTAAGTTGTTCGTAACTTTACGAACAGCTTTATGAAACACCCCCTGGTGTCGTTTAATTTCTTTCTTGGAGCTTGAACTGTGAGAGAAATTTCGACTGCAAACATTTACGCTATATGAGCACCAAGGGCGTAAATTGTTACTTCTTCTGATCCCTAGCATAACTTGAATAGGCATTTTTGTCAATTTAACATTTGAATGGACCGTGAATTTTACCAGAATCAACGCAGTAAGGTGTTATAGAAAATTTCATTCTACTCATCTGTCCAGGGACACTTTCTTTGTAACGTTATATTGATGGGAATAGGACAATGTACAAACTGATTCTCAAATACCAACAATATTTCGTCAAACCGTTGTCAGAATACACTCTGGATTGAATAGTTAATGGTTCGATTTGAGAAAGTTGAGGAACCAGCGGGTACGTTACACTGGCCAAAGTATAACGTGTAAAGATTTACACGTGTATACAGCTCATTATGTATCAAGTTGTAAAAGTCTACCAACATGCATATTGCACCAGAAAACCAGGAGAGTGACTGACAACTTTGCGCGAACTCATCGAACCCACAGGTTATAAACCTCCGACGACTACGGCCCCGAAGCTCCTGCTCCAGGTGGCCAGCGTGTTCGACCGGGCCCTCAAGTACGCAGTCGCACTCATAGACTGCCAGACAGAGTTCAAGGACACCAGGGTGAGAATGCCGTCTCCATGGTGATTACTATCAGTCTGACGACTATTGATGACGGTGGTGATGGCAGTGGTGGTGGTAGATGTTGGTGGTGTTAATGGTGTTGGCGGCGGTGTTGGTGCATGGTGGCGGTGGTGGGGTATATTGATGGTGTTGGTGTAATATGTTGGTGGTGTTGATGGTGTTGATGATGTTGATGGTGGCGGTGATGGTGGTATATTGATGGTGTTGGTGCATGGTGTTGGTGGTGTTGGTGTTGGTGGTGGTATATTGATGATGTTGGTGCATAGTGAGGGCGGTGAGTTGGCTCAGTCGGTAGCGCGTCTGCCTCACGATCACGCGGCCCGGGTTCGAACCCGAGTTTGGACTGAGCAATGTTGTGTGTGAGCATACCGTCCCCTCTAGCAAGAGGCAAAAACACTCTGTCCCTCGGATAGGACATAAAATGGAGGTCCCGTGTATGAGAGAGCAAAAATTCATGCACGTAAAAGATCCCGCTTCATTCATTCATCGCAAAGAGCAGGGTGTTTTAACCCGGTGAAGTGGTCCCCCACCTCCAACTGGACCCCATGGAAGACCAGCTTAACGTAGCTGAATATGGGCTATCCAGCCATCTTCTCAGATGGAAAATGAACAAACAAACAAGTGTTGGTGGTGTTGGGGTGGTGGTATATTGATGGTGTTGGTGCATGGTGTTGGTGGTGTTGGGGTAGTGGTGGTGTTAGCGGTATTGGTGGTGTTGATGGTCGTAATTATATCAATATCACTGAATTTCTGTGTTTAAATACTGCCCCGTTGTTGTTTTTTTTTCAGTGATTTACTTCTCTGTTTATGTATGTATTGCAGCTTCGACAGGTTCTCGGTATTACCCCATACGAACCCAAGGACTCCCTGATCGACATGGCCTACTCCTGCATCGAAAGGGGGTTCATCGTCCGCAAGAAGGGCTACTTCAACCCAAATGCACAAGGGGCAACCTCGAATTAGAAGGTGAATGAGACAATGACCAGTTCTGAAGCGGAGCGCGCCAACGGGGAACAAGAACTGACAGTCTTAATTTCAATTAATTTTCGTCGCCGTCTCACTCACACCTCTTCTGTGTAGTATTATATTGATTTTACTGGAAGAAATCGTGAAACTTGGCCTTATAATGGGTAATGTCTCTGGAAGAAGATAAAAAAAAAGTCTCTGACAAATAGCTCCCAAGATACAGAATAGTTTCGAATATTGTATTATATAGAATTTATATCCACTACATGCAGGGTTTTATCAGCAAACTAGACGAATTGTTATGATGCATATGGTTATCATAAATGCTGTATATAAGAGCAATCTTTCAGTCATGCTGTATGGAATTACAATGTTTAGAAGTGTATACAACTTGTGCCTACATAGTTTTATCATGGCATTTATGAATCGGTGATGTGTGGTCGAGATTCATGTGTGTAAATGTGTGTGTGTGTGTGTGTGTGACAGTGTGCGTGTGTTTGGGTGTGTGTGTGTGTGTGTGTGTGTATGTGTGTGTAGGTGCGTATATGTGTGTTTATTTCCTGAATGCCTTTGAAAAATAAGTCAGACATTTACCCCCGCTGGTATTCATCAAAAGTGAACGCAACATTTGGGGAATCGAGTATTCAGCGTCATCTTGAGTGAGTGTCACGAACGCCATATGGGTATTAAAATCATTATTTACCATTAAGTTTGCAGATAAAACAAAAACCCAGCTTTAGTACTTCAAAATAGTTCTAAAAGGTGAGTTAGGGATAGAAACAACCAATGTAAAAATCTGAATTAGAATAATTGATGT
Source organism: Diadema setosum (assembly GCF_964275005.1). NCBI lineage: Eukaryota > Metazoa > Echinodermata > Echinoidea > Diadematoida > Diadematidae > Diadema > Diadema setosum. The sequence continues at coordinate 9,714,529 of NC_092703.1, read as the reverse complement.
AAATTATTTTTAAATGTACAAAATATGAACAATAGTTAAAATGTAAACCCTCTACAGTTATTGTTTAATGGGAAAATAGTGATATCTCCTTATATTTTAGGCTTTATTACGAAATTGTTATATGGTAGGATGTTTTGTGATACAACTGACCTACACATATGCATCAATGATGTGATATCTCGAGCATTTTTTTAAATCACTGTTCCCAATGGTAAACAGTTTAAGATGGTTGCATACATTGTAAATCCCGTGTAATTGTAAATTTTGTAAATTTTAATTTTCATTCTAAATTTTAATCACGTGTTAATGCAGTAAACTCTAAACCAGTACTACAAAACATGTTCTTATTGTCCAACAGGGAATTGTAGTTCGAAAATTCAAAGGTCATTGTTGACTCTTTGTCGTCAAATGAATTCGATTCAAACTCAAATCAATTCAAATCTATTTCATTTTGAGACAAAAATACATCAATGCATATCGCTTTTTTTTTTCGTTGCAGAGAATAAAGTAAACAAGACAATGTGAAATGAAGAGTACTGATATACAACAATAGTGGAACCTTATATTAATTATACTTTGTCATGGATACAAAAGTGATCAAAGTGAAGTAAACAATGATAACATGCAATTTACGAAAAATCTAGGGGCCCAATGAAAAGACAAAGAAATGTTTGTAGAATGTAGGGCCCTCTGGGGGTAAAGAACATCTAATAGAAGAATAGTTTGAAACTATAATAATGTTTATGTTGAATCATCAGCTATGCCGAGCCACTTTCTTGATCATCCTTGTTGAGATTCTTCATTATCAGCTAGTAGGCATTAGTATTTACATCTACATTTGCAATCACAAATATGCCATATTGCTGTGCTTCTGTGTTTGTTTGTTTGTTTTTTCTTCTGTCCTTTCTGTCTGTCCTGTAATGTCTGTCCTGTTTTGAATTTCTGTATATTTTACTTTGGTAATTCAGAAAGTCAACGTTTTGGGTCGATTGCATGAATTTTCACGGCATACAAGCACTGCTCTTTAGAGGACCCCTCATTTTTTTTCTCTAATGCAACAAAAGTCTGGTTTAAAACTATGTTTACATCTGTACATGCTGTCAATTCTTAATCATTTTGCATTATTACTTTGCAGTCAAATATTGTGAAATCAAGATCATATCTAATTCTCTTATGTTATGTTTTGTGCAAGAAAAAAAAAATGAGAATATATTGGATTGATTTGAACACGCGCGGATCATTAGAGGGCTACAAATTACAAAGTATTCAAAACTAAATAAATCCCATGAGTTTGACACCAGGTAAAAACATCCCACGAGTTCGACAGATACAACACGGGGCTTAATGTGTCGGTCTCGTGGGTCTTCTTTAGTGTCGAACTAATAGGCTGTATGACTCGTGAGCTGTATAACCATGGCCCCATGGTATACCTCATGGGCTGTATGACTCGTGAGCTGTATAACTCGTGGGCCGTATGACTCGTGGGTTTCTGTCTCGTGACTTGCACCCCTTATTATGGTTCCGCAAATGGTACTCTTCGTTAAATTTTGTCTCTACTTCCATTGGAAAAAGAAAATAAATGTCTCTATACTTATTACCCCTTTTTGCAGTTGTTTTGTAATTTTCTTTTTTTATGTTCATGTAGTTATTTACTTGGAGGAGGTGGACGGAGTTGGCGTCGAGGGTTAGTTCATACCGATGAATTAACAATTGACATTATGTGCCAATTACCCATGACCTTGTTCTGAAAAAAAGAAAAAAGAAAACAATGTTTATATATTATGTTATTATCGTGTGAGTGCATAATTGTGTGTGTGTGTGTGTGTGTGTGTGTGTGTGTGTGTTTAAAAAAACAAATAGCGGATTTCGTTTCCTTGGTTAAAAGAGTTACAATGTAAGTTTGACATTAGTTTGCACAATGTTGGTGTTACTGCATTTTGTTCTTAGTGTAAGATTGACGTTATTTTGTACAATGTTTGTGTATAATGCAGTTTGTCTTTGTATGTTTTGTTTTTGTTTCTGTGAACGTTTCTGTTTCTGTGATATGAAATTGAACGAAATTCGAATAAAGAATTATCAAAAAAAAAAAGTGACAAAGAAAGTGCAGACCCAGATAGTCTTATGAAATACTCCCCCTCCCCCCGGGAAAAAAGTACGCCCCAGGCGGATATCATCATTTCCTTTTGGGTGTCGTCAGAAACCAGTTCGGTGAATATCGATGTTATATACCTCATTATTCCAACCAATCGATGTCTCGCACACTTGTCGTTTAACCGTCAGCGTGTGACATCGCGAAATGGATGGTGCCGTGATCTTTGGATCCCTGCTGGTGATCATGATGGGCTTGCTGTCCGCATGCCTCGCTTCCTTGACAGGTGGGTTAAGGGTTTGATCGCAAAATAAATTAACTCCATTCTCTTTAATTTGTAGTATTTGCGATTAAAGTCGTTAAAAATAACAAATGAAATAAGAAAATAAGAAATATTCTTACTCATTACTCCAAGAATGTTCCTTGTAATGTAAACAAGTAAGGCATGACTGGAAAGGTTTTTATTTTCCGTATCTGATGCTGGATTTTAAAATGCTTGATGATAGCGCTTAATCCGTGTTTCGATTAAACTCTTCATGTCTTCTCTACATCACATCTATTTCGAACATTTAAGAAACAAAAACTGTCCAAATCTTAAAATAGCCAAAAACCATTAACCGCATGTTTCGCTAAAGCTGCTTTCCCACTTTCGTGCAATCCGTTACGAACGCCACGATTGGCCATTCGTAACTGATTGAGGGAGTTTTGTTCAACTCATCTTAACTTTTTAACGTTTGGATACGAGGTAATGGGAGTCAATACACGGGTTCGTACGAGTTGGTACGCTTGGATGCGATATGATCACGATTGATCTATTTCGAGCAATGCAATCCGTCACGACTTGGTCTCCCGTTCAAATACGATCCGATATAGGATTTTCCTGATTGAGTGCACAATTGGTACCGATCTATTAAACACGACCGTTACGATCGGGATCCCCGATTTGGTAAGTGCAGCTACGTTCTTATACGTTCCAATACTACTACCGCAAACCGATGTGCTCTGTTGAGATATGATACGATTATCTTTCACGCTCGTGATCGAAATCAACTACCATTAGAGCTACGATTGAACCCGAATGGGAATATTATAGTCCGGCTGACAATGGATTTCATTGTTTCCCTAAAATTCTGCAGAGTAATTACAACGCACAACCATTGATGATGGTAAGGGTGACAAGTTGAGGATGATGACAACTCGACATTTACAGTATTGCGAAATACTACTACATTATCATCAGATCATTAGATCACATCATTGCCCCCTCCCAATTCCCCCCCTCCAAAGAAAAACCACCAGAATTTTAAGACAAATGTTTACACCTTCCTCTGAAATAGATGTAGGAATATAATTAAGGATGAAATGGAATTTAAAAGGAGGATGGTATCTTTTTGTATGCTAACATAATAATGATAATGAATGGTTAATATACCCTCAATTAATAAGAAATTTGGCCGAATTGATAGTATTGCTTATGTGTTTAATTTCATATTCGCATTGTAGTGTATCATAATGCCTTCTTTTTTTCAAAATGTCTATCTCATGTCTATCTCCCTCCAGTTCTCTTACACATTAATGATTAATAATGCAATTAGTGATAACATTTAAATAAAAAATCGATAAATATGATTTTTTTTTTATGCAAACAAAGAAAGGAAGCTCAAGAGACGTCAACAGAGTGGAGTAAACTTGCAAAAGAAGAGGACAAGTTTGGGACAGTCCATTCTCAACTTCCAAATTATAAACATCAGTGACTTTTACACGCACGATGCTGGAGTCGCCCAGCCATCTAAACGGATCGCATATTTATTATCTTATGACTTTATTTAAAAACAATTATGGCGCTTAAGATGTTTTGCTTGGAATGATTCTGCAATGCACTTCAAATCAAGATCGCCGGGCGGGTCTTGGTTTAAGGACCTGGGGTGATATCAAATCTCCGGTCTTAATTTAGATACACTTGTCTGGTTTGTAATTGATCCTTACCACAAAGTATATTTGCGGCACTTCTCCCCATTGTTGCTCTTTAAGCCCTTATGACTGAAATGTGATGGCATAGGTTCCAGCAAATAAATTTAATGTAGGGCTAAATTGCGCACATGTTAGACAGGACAGGAAATTGACGATTGTTCTTCAGATAGACTGTTCGGGACGTTTCTTTTTCTGGAGTGAGCTCAGTGTTAAAGATATCTTAATGTTTTTATCACAGATAAGTATCATTATCTTATAGCTTCGCCCTGCTGGGAAGAACACAGTGTCCCACAGTGTGAAACACCATGTGAAACACAGTGTGGACACATTGTGAACACATTGTGAAATCTGTTCGCATTGTTAAATTCGAACGTTTTAACATTGTGGACACATTCTCAATCATTAGTTCACAGTGTGAAACCGAATGTTACTTTGTGAACACTCTGTGAAAAACCACACCACAGTGTGAAATCATCTTCACACTGGCAAATTCGAGCGTTTTCACATAGCCAACAATGTGAACACACTGTACGACGCTGTGTTCTTTCCAGCAGGGTCATTACAGCACAACAGGAAGAGACGAAAGAGGAGGCAACCCTGTAGAAAAAATATTATGAAAAGAAGCATGTATACATAGTTCAGAAAAAGAGAGAGGTTTTTTTAGAGCACCAGCGACAGAATCGTCCATATCCTCAATCTTTATCAAAACTCTTCAATTGATATTCAGATCTGTGTCCGGTTTGGCAGCCAGTGTCAGATAGTAAGCAATTTAACTGCACGTGAGTACCTCAAATGAAATAAGTACCGGTAAGTGTTGCACTCGGCAAATGCTCCAATGTGTTCTTGCTTGTCTTTTTTTAACCCGTTTGTATCAAAGTTTTTTTTTTCTTTGAGAACAAAGTATCTGGGAAAGTAATGCCCTTTGTCCGATTCCGATGCCTCTTTTATAAACTGTATGGATGGTAGTATATATCAACAAAGAAGGAAAATAGTAAAAGCGAGCCGGATCATCATGATCATCAGTGCCATTTTTCTTTTCTTAGTTTCACTTGGTTACATTAATGAACGATGAATCGCTTGAAATAAAATGTTCAAACAAAAATAAACAAAGAAATGAAGGAACCTCAGAGCTATGAAAGATTCTACTTGAAAATGCATGTGAATTAATTGTTTGTTCTTTCTGTCAAGTTGTAAACTATTTAGGACCACTGTTTTTACATTACTCTCTTTTTTATAACAGTGAATATCATTTTTTTTTTACACACTATCTTCCTTATAAATAATAGTAAACGTGTTTAACTCGCTGAGATTTTGATTTACACCATTTAAGTACAAAAATCAGATGCACTGTTCAAATTTCACTTATTTTCGATACAAAGACATAATGACAACAATCAAGGTAGACGTAACGATTAGTAGTTGAAATTATTTAGAGCAATCGGAATCAAATGCGCTGGAGCAATACTTTATAAAGTAGCGTAATCTCCGGCGCATTTGATTCCGATTGCTCTAAATATCTTTAAGTCCGATTGCTCTAAATAACTTCAAGTAGCGTAATCTCCAGCGCATTTGAATTCCGATTGCTCTAAATGATTTCAGTTACTAATCGTTACGTCTACCTGGATTGTAGTCATTGTGTCTTTGTATCGAAAATAAGTGAAATTTGTCCTGCTCCGTGATCTTTATTGGTATTTATGCATGATCATCAGTGCCATATTTTTTTTACGTCTACCTGGATTGTTGTCATTGTGTCTTTGTATCGAAAATAAGTAATTATTTGTCCTGCTCCGTGATCTTTATTGGTATTTATGCAGAGGTAGCTTGAACGCCAGCGTATCAACAATAGACCGAGGGGCATTGCGAGAACTCATCGGGGTGAAAACTATGTATGTTCAGAAAGTCATTCCTTTTACAAGTTTGTCGTTAACTTCCTTGAAAGTTTAACAGCATCGGGCCGGTGTTCATTCTAATCCTATTGAAGTCAGATCTTTAGTAACTTGACCGTTTTTTTCAACCAAGTCAAAACATATAGTAAAAGTCAGTATTTCAATTGCTCATATAGGTAATTATTTCACTGCAAAAATAGAATGAATTCCTTGTAGAATCGAATCCTATTTGCAATGTCCAGTCAATCACAATTGGTGAAATTAATTGCTTATATAAAGGAGAATGAAACCTCAATACATGTTGATTGAGTGAATGCAACAATGTTAGTAAAATACATCAGTGAAAAGTTTGAGGAAAATCGGATGATCCATTCAAAAGGTTTTTTTTTTTTTTTTAATTTTGGTGACGAGACCGTTTGATCAAAAGACTATTGCAGATCATGACATCACTCACATATGCACTACGATATAAAGAAAATATAAAGAATATTCAACATATTATTCACTTTTGTAGCATAATGTGAGATCAGTCGACTTATCTCTTAAGTCATTTCATTTCATTTCATTTTTATTTCATTTCCGGCCAAAGCATATAATATGACAATTTCATATAAACAAATTAAGTACAATGTAACTTTGACATTTCCAAATGAAATTTAGATACACGTCATTTGTCTACATGAATCAATAAACATACTAGTTGAAGAAATACATGGGCAGAATGTGACTGAATCATAACAAAGAAAAGGTCGGAAATGGAGGGGACTGCTAAAACATTATTATTTGCAGTAGTCTTCTAATCCAGCGGTCTCGTCGCCAAAATTTCAAAAATTCATAACTTTTGAACGGATTTTCCATTTTCCTCAAACTTTCACTGATGTATTTTACCAATATTGATGCACTGACTCAATCAACATGTATGTTTGTATTTCATCATCCTTTGTATGATAGAAATGAAGGAAATTAAAAATAAGTATACAATTTGGAGAAATGACACAACATGTGAACAAATTATTTCGTTTCATACGTAGGACTGCCTGAATAATTGATTATCACTGGCAATATCAGCAAGTACTTTCCTGGTATATGGAGAATAAACTTATGTTTCCTATCGAATAGTCCAGCAAAGATGAACAGTCGGATATTGGTTTTTAATAATTTTGCCAGTCTGATTATATAAACTGATATAGTTAAAGTCCTATTTGATATAAGAATACGACTATTACTGTAAATCTACCAAGTCTATCAAAATAGTACTTATTCTGTTAAGAAACTAATTTGATAAGCCCCCTTCCCCCGGCAGACTTTTACAAGAGCGTGCATTCAGTGCAGTATACAGGTAAAGGCGATGATTTGAAGTGTACACCTATCTTATCTCAAACTGTTTTCCTCTATTTTAATCCACATGAGGGTTGTTAGAGTGAAAAACCCTACAGAAAGCCTGCACAATATTAGTATTTTAGTCTATATCATGTTTATTGTTTATGTGATTTTTTTTCCCTTTGTTCTTTCTATTTCCATTCAATAATCGTGTTTTTAAAAAAAAAAGCTACCTAAGCAACAACGACATCAAAGTAATCGAACAGGGCGCATTTGACGGACTTGGTGGAAGTCTCACAGCACTGTGAGTACGGAGAAGTTGATTCATAAAAGAAAACAAAGTTTGTTTGTTTGTTTTTTGAAGGAATAAAAACTTAACGATACTACATACAAAAATTAGCGTTACTTTGTAATTTTCTCCTCCATTATGTCTACGATCTCATTAGGCTCTCCGAGACATAGGAGCGGTGGTAACTGATATATCGTAGGCCTACTCTGTCTACACATTTTTAAATCAATGTAGTGACCACCAAGGCCTGGTAAATAATTACAGCCGTCAAGAGATATTTGATATTGTTAATGTCATGGAAAATATCAACACGCCTCAAAGAGAGAGAAAAAGGAGAATTTCCCATATATGATTTGTTTTCCTTTCTCTATTTTGTTGCAGCCGTATAGGAACGGGCTTGTATGTTGAAAGTGGATGTTTACGAAAGTATGAAATTATCATTCAACTCAGTGACTGGATGATTTTTTTTTTATCCAAACGACATGTACATGTGCTAGCTCATTGCAATTGAATATGTACAGCTGATATATAGAAGTTAAAGGACCAAAAGACCGAATTCATTGTTTATGTGTTTGCTTTATCCTTAAGTTAAGCGCTCCCTCTTTGAAATCGGCAATGTCATGACATATTGTATGAGTTTATAATATCTTCTTTCCCAGGATCACCAGGATTATACACAGTAGGTGTCGCATTTGATTCCGTTATGAAAATGGACAAGCATGTTACATCATTGTATTTCAGTTTTATAATATATCACGTACATTAGGCCATAAAGGCATACGGACAAGTTGTCCTGACCCTTATGTGCACGCATCTGTCCAGGCCCTAATATGAATAAGGAAGCATGTCCGTTTGCTGTTCGGACGCTCATATTTACGCGTCTAGACATGCCATGTATAAATAAGGAAGTATATCGGCATGCTGCCCATGTATTTATATCTGAACGATGTAAATTTCTTACTTTTAAAAAAAAAAAAAATCATGGCCGTTGAAATTCTGCACCTCCAACGAGCTCAGAACCGAGCGGGAAAGTTTTTTTTTTTTTTTTTTTTTTTTTTTTTGTCAGGTTGGCAAACGCGAGCATGTCACTGGTCTTCTTGATGCGTTATACGCCGGTGCACTAGAAAGGAAAACTATTTTTAGAATGATTTCGCTGTCTTGTAATAAAGTGTATCCATCAAAACTCATCTCCTTATTGGTGGGTGCACGTCACGAGTCCAACACCCACGAGTCATACAGCCCACGAGTCCGACGCTATATTATAGACAAACAAGGCCCACGAGACTGACGTTGCATCACGGGCTTAATGCACGCAGTCAATATAATTTTACCCTGGAGCCTTATTTTTTTTATTTTTCAATTTGCAGACCTGTACGATCAAATGGTATGTAGACTCTTCCTGATATATGTATATGTACGCTCAGCAAAAGAAGAAAGTAAACACTTTTTCAAGTTCATATTTTTCATAGAAAATTTTGATGAAAATCAATGTATTATTTAAAAAAAGTATACCATATTACAGGTACTTTAATTGGCTATCAACCTAGTAGGTCAATATAAATGACAATTTGACGCATGAGTGAACACATTCGTTTCTGTACTCCAAATAACAAAAGTAAAAATTGTATAAATTGACATTTTCATTTTCATTTTCATATGCCCTTCAAGATAACAATGACAAATAAAGACCAGTTTAAGACAAAAAGAGACATAATGAAATAGCAAAAATAAGTTTTCGTTCTCTTTGTTTCAAACAAAATCAAAGTTGGAAACTAAGGGGGGGAAATAAGAATTCTTTGTCAAATCAAGCCCATGGCTTCAAATGACACAGGGAATAAAAGCGCAAAGAACATAATATCTTTATTTCATTCATTTAATTAGTAATTTAGAAATTCATGAGAAAAATTCAAGAACCGAATATCATTTTCAATTTCCTAATTTTGAAAAATCGGTGGTAATATTGCTTCCTCTCTCATTTCATTTGACTCTGGATTTGACAGAAGATTCCTCATTTACCTCCATTATTTTTAAAAATCTTTTTGGCTTCAAGGACATTGCAGGGATAATGGTTTTATTTTTGCAACTTAATTCATGTTTTTATTGTGTTAAATTTATCTTTTGTTCTCATCGTTACCATGGTTACATGGAATAGCACTTACGCATAAATGATAACTTGTTCATTTTTGCAATTTTTACTTTTGTGCCTTGGAAGAGAAAAACAAAGGTGTTCATTCATGCGTTAAGTTTCCCTTTTTATTGACCCTCCAGGGTGAAAGTCAATGAAATTACCTTTCATATCGTATATAATACATTAACTTTTAGCCGAATTTTCTGTGAGAAATATAAACTTGAAAAAATGTTTACTTTTTTTTGTTGCTTTGTGTATATGTTGTATTTGTGGGCAAAACGTCTACTTTTTTATGAGTGTATCGTTTTCAATACTTACTCATGTTTTACACTGAAGCGCACAGCGAGGAAAAGTGCATACATTATGCTTGATGATATATCCTCGTCTTCCCTTTGTGTCAGAGACCTGTCGAGTAATAAAATCAAGAAGATTGGAAAACATTTGTTCCGTGGCCTCGAGAACCTTCTGTGGCTGTAAGTATAGTCCTGTATTACTTTGTTTCTGTATGGAATTTGATTTTTTTTTTACGGATTAAGAATTTAAAAAGGTCTGCTTTCTAGGGATATAATGTCGAGAAAAGGATGATGCTCTTAAAATGATATTTGATATTTCCACTAACTGACTGAGATAACTGATTTCTTTGAAACGCCATCACCCTCTGACCTATGAGCACTCTGTTTTTAGACCGAAATTTGCAACACCAAAAAGTGACCCAGCTTTACAAAGCCCACGTAAGTTCGCAAGAGGTGATTTTCTAGTAGGCCGGAAATATGCATTTTGGGATGAGGTGTTTTCTGAAACAATTAACATTATAAATGTACATTAAAACTTTGAAACCAGTAAGCAGTAACTTTGAAACTTTGGCATCATCACATTAAATTATATTGTGAGCGGGCATAGGTCTACTATTATCTAATATTTGCTTCTGTAATATCCTAACATTGATTTATCGTATTTCGGAACCCCTCCAATATTCCTCGTGCAATGAAAGAGCGGAATAACGCACCTAAATAAACACTCAACCTGAAACGTTGTGTGTGTGTTCTTTCATGTCTTTTCCATGTGCATTAATGTTATTTCGTTGTTGTTGTTGTTGTTGTTTTTCGGTGTTTCCTAAACATCCAATTTTCATGAGTTACAAAGCAATCCAAAGCGAATATATATATATATATATATATATTTTTTTTTTTTTTTTTTTTTGTGGGGGCAAAATTTGATAAAAATCACTAATGTATTTTTTCCCGAATTTTGTAGGTTTGGTGAAACATGTTTCCAATAATGCGACATGTAATAGAATTTAGGCTTATGTGCCTGTGTTTGAGATTACCATTTGTTTTGATATCCATTGACATTAACTGAAAATCCTCTAAGGCTCGCTTTTTACTTATGATTCAAAGTTCTTGAAGGACATCATCTCGTCAAGAAACTTTCCTATCATTTCATTACAAACCCATGAATAATATTCGGTGATAAATATCAAACGATTCATTCTTTTCTTTAGCTTGACAAAATAACAACCACATCTATAAATATGATAATATTTCATTTCGAAATTTTGAATTCATAATTGCTTGTTTTCTTTGTTCATTACGCATTTACGTTATGTATTTTGTTCTTCTCAATCATTCTATTTCTTCCGACTTTATTTTTACTGCCATGAACACAACGCAAAAATAATATCAACTAATTTCATATCACTGACGAGATTTATATTTTTAATTTCGAAAATGTATCGCAAAAGGTTAGCGTTCGTGTTGGTGAATCAATGTGACTGTCGTTGTGTAAAACTATTGTGAACTACTTTGGTTAAAAAGTGGAAATAGGATAATGACCTTGTCGGGAATAAGTGGAAATTCACAAGTTTATTAATGTTTTCTTGTTGTTTCCAACATAAGGACGCTGGCGAACAATGGTATCACACTAATTGAGGATCACGCATTCAGTGGCTTGGCACTGCTACTCTTGTAAGTAATTCATAATAATTTTGAAATAATGTCAATATTCATATTTGTGAGCATAATGTGATCTTAAATTCTGTACATTGTGTTAAAAAAGATGTGCAATCTACTGACACTACTTTGTGAGTGTGTGCGTGTGTGTTTTAATAATTTCTTTGCTTACCATGAGGGCAACGTGTCCTAATTGCATCAATACATTTTATATATATTCTATGTTCCATTTTAAATTCCTCTGACTAAAGGGATCTTTCGGACAATAATATCCAAAGAATTGGTGGCAGGGAATTCGCCGGTGCCAAAAGAATTTCTTTCCTGTAAGTATTTAAAAGAAAATGCACAACGTATGTACGTACATTCATATTAATATACGTGAACATATTTTATCTACATTCGAAATAACCATAAGGAGTGTAGTTGTACATCGGAGGTACATTTTGCCCAAACTGTCGGTAATTCTCTCCTGTGTATGTGTGGTTCCCCCCCCCCTCTATTTCCTGACATGAGGTATTATGTGAAAAATGTGCACGCAACTCTGCGCAAACGTAAATAACGATCAGCAGTATCTTTGAAATCTTGACATAATCATTAAAAGGACATGGTTGATAGTCTCGTCAAAGTTATCATACTCTGAAGGCTATAAGACCTGTACTGCTATTAACCTGTTGTTGTTGTTTTTTTGACATAACCATGCAATACATTGCACCATACTTAATGCAAACTTGTTTAAATAAACAGATGAAATGAAGTGGGGAACAATGTTTACGTATTAAGAAGACAGACAAAAATCATTGACTTGCTGCGCATTGATAGTTTCTTTTAAACGGAAGGCTCCTTTTGCAGAACGACATTACATCATTTGACTTCAGCGCCAATGACGGCCTTTTGATAGAAGGATTGTAAGTATTCCGGCTGCATGTTTGGTAGAAATCATTGTCACATAATAATTATGCGTAACTTTAGCACATTAAATTTTGTAAAACTATGCGAAAACGGATTATTGCTTCAAGAAGATTTAATATATATTTCAAAATTGATCTTCCTACTTACGCTTGTGTCCTTCAAAACGTTGGGACAACGCAAACAATCATAATCAATGCGGACACGTATTCCCATTCAATTAATAGAAAAATATAGCGTGTCTTTTATTTTTCTATTTTTTTTATTACCCTCTTATATATGACAGCTTTTTTGAACCTATAAAACAAAGATATTCTATAAAGATTTCATCATAAAGATTTTCTCTGTTTCTCTAATCATACGAAAATAATCCTTATGCTACAATAGATAACAGTATGTAATAATGGTAATTACGTACTTATACTGTATTATGATTATTCTACACTAATACATACGGTAACCGAGTCTTCTTTATCATCAATTTGAACACAGGGATATGTCGCATAATCGTATTTCATCTCTGGAGAGTGGGACATTCAAGGGCCTGGACACCGCTGCGGCGATGTTAGTGTGTCTGTTTGCTTTAATTTGTACACTATATCCACAAACACACACGCACACACAAACACACACACACACACACACACACACATATATATATATGTATATATATGTATAGTACAATGTATAGTAGGATGGAAGGCGTTGCTTAAAGCAACGCCTTCCATCCTACTATACATTGTACTACATGGGCTCCTATATAGTTGAGCACTGTCAGCCATATTGCAGTTCACACTCTACTTACGTATATATATACACAATTATATATATATATATATATATATATATATATATATATATAATTGTGACCGTGCATCACAAAACGAACAAAAAATCGCACACACTGATTTTGCGTGAGGACTGAAAATAAGTGATATGGGTCAACCTAGCCGATCTTGACTTTTTCATATTTTCTGAAAGAGCAAGTCTTCTTCTACATTATGAAAAAAAAAATGGGATCATAAAACGGGCAGGAAAGTGTGTTTTTTAGCAGTTTATTTTGAACATTTTTGGTAGAATTGTGTGATTATGTGTGTCTTTGGAGTCCCCTTTTCATTTCTGAAAAACCTTGTACACACTCTTCACTTTCAACTCTAATAACTTTTGAAATAATAATGCCACTGCTTTGAAAGTTGGCATTAATTGTGGACAGAATGTGTTAATAAAGCATATTTAATTTCAGTTTAATCTGATAATCCCTTCATTGTTGTTACTCCGGTGGTTTACTTCCTGTTTTTTGTCCCATTCATCGAACAGCCAGCACGGCTTGGTAAAGATTAAGCGCTTGAATAGACACTGTGCTTCAGAGCCTCTTTTCTCAGTTCACACTTTTCCTGAGTTTGCGCTTTCTTTCAAATATTTAGACAGGTTAGAAGAGTCCATTTGAATTGAGTTATACACCATTTTAAAGCTTAAAGTCTGCTTTTTCAGAATATGGTCTTAACTAAAAATTCATTTCTGGCGACTTTTTGTTTGTTTTGTGGTGCAGGGTCATATATATACATTATATATATATATATATATATATATATATATATATATATATATATATGCATGTTGTTACGACCAAAATCACACTGAGAATGATCGCACAAAAGACAATTTACATGCATTACAGGCAATTCTTAAATCACAAGGTCCATGTAATTCCCTGGAAATGTCCAAAGACGATGTTTGATGCACAGATGAATGATCTTTGATGCACCGATGAATGATTCCTCCGACGTAAATTAAGAGGCGCAGGTTACAATAATCCAGGGTATAGATCCAGGGTAAAAATCCAGGGTATAAGTCCACAGCGATACGTGCAGAATCCAAACGTTATATGAAGACCGCGTCCAGTCGATGCGTGAATGATGATCCAGCTAATAATATCCAGCTAGGAATCCAGCCCGTCACAGCTTTTACGCCGCAATGTCCATCAACATAAAACTGGAGTCTATATCCAATGTTGGCAAATTAATTCTCTGTAGGCAAAATGTCTCCCAAGCCTTATCTCCACAAATATAACAGATCAGCAGGTATCACAGGACTGACTATCAGAAGTCGCTTCAGAGCCAGAAGTGACGTAACTCTCAGAGCAGAGGTGTTGGATACTCTGCCCACTTCAGAATTTTTGTGGCTTATATAGGTCCATTCACCCCTTCTGGAATGATCTGTAATTTGCTCAAACCTGGGGCTACATCACTATTCTACCACTTGCATATACTGGTGACTTCAAGAGATTTCCAGAACCCTGAATTTATGTTTATCATCCTGTTTTTCATCACTCAGCCAAATATGTAAGCACTTCCTAGATCATTTTAGACTGGGTGAGAGATCATTCTAGATTGAGTGAGCTAAAATGTATTTCCTGTCACGTGCATGTACTGTAGCTATACCAAATAGAAAATTCTCCATTAATCTGGTCAACCTGTATACATACACATAATGCATACACAACCATGCATACAGTACATCATCCATGTACATAACTACTAGTGTGGCCATTTGTGACAATATAAATATTATAATAATTATAAAAATATACACAATTAATTATGACGATTAAATGACGTTTGAATACGTAAAACGTTCATGTCATTGTATTGGCATACTTGGGTAATCTGTGAAATTGGAAACCTGTTAATTTTCTTGTGAATACTTATGTCCTCATTCATATACTGAATGTATCTTTTATCATCTCTCCTTTTTTATTTTCTCAACAGCTTTCTTGCATATAA
This sequence comes from Diadema setosum, assembly GCF_964275005.1. Taxonomy (NCBI): domain Eukaryota; kingdom Metazoa; phylum Echinodermata; class Echinoidea; order Diadematoida; family Diadematidae; genus Diadema; species Diadema setosum. The sequence goes on along the minus strand of NC_092703.1, from coordinate 9,699,208 downwards.
TTGTATAACAGAAATCCAACCCGGAGCATTCCAGGGCTTAGGTAGACTGTTAGCACTGTAGGTATCAAAGGTTTATATTTCCACAGCAAATACCCATGATATGTATGTTATGTTGGACTTATTATGATATTAATTTATAATTATATATATACATATATATATACATATATATATATATATATATATATATGTGTGTGTGTGTGTGTGTGTGTTTGTGTGTTTTACATAAGTCGCACCAGGATAGAAAAGAAATCGATATCTATTACTCAGTAATTAGACCAATCAAACTCACCAGTATTTCGATAGTATATATCTATGAAATGAACACCAACATGTGCATTATATTAATATTTTGAGCTCCTCTTTTCCTTCTAGAAAGGTCTACATTTTAGCCCGTGGATTATATAATTAGTTTGCAGAAGTCGTTTGATTTGATTTGATTTTGATTTTATTTCTGATTTTTTTTTTCGTACATAATAATGAAATACAGAGTGAATTGAACGAGCTAATTGAGCACAGTATAATTTGAATTTGACAGTAAAAACATTGATCGTTGAGTCAATGTCGTTTAAAAAAGTCGCAATACCTGATAGGTGGTGATTGTAGAGTACGAAGTAGGCCTACTCCTATTATTCTATCCAAACTTAAACAACAACAACAAATGTGTCAATGCAATTGATATGACATGACATGTTTGCTATTCCCCTTTCATTTTGCCCTTTTCTACTTCCGCATCAGCGAAAACACGGAAAAAAAAAAGAGAAACAAAAAAATGCACATAACATGATCCATTCGTGAACAGAAACTACGAAACACTGGTTACGAAAAACAAAAGAAAACTACAGGCTCTAAATATAGAACAATTCGCTTTTGTTGCTTGTCGCTCGTATTTGTTTGTTTGTTTGTTTGTTTGTTTGTTTTTTTTTTTTTGGGGGGGGGAGGGGTCACGGTTTCTTTATGTTGTACTCACTTTATCGTACTATGACACGCAAGATCCACACAAACACATCCCAGCGCAAAATGTAAGTCTTTCATTCCCCATTTTTATCAAGTAAAAGAAGAAGAAGAAGAAAAAAAAAAAACAATCCGTGCATTTTAAATTCGCACGGGAATGTACCTTTAGGGAAACCCAGATATAAGGACTGTGTTTTTTCTACGTCATGACTGACGCACTACAATAAATAAATAAATAGATAAATGAATAAATAATGAAATATCACGCCTTTTTCATCTTAAAAAAAGAATCATAATGACTCAACAAAAGAACACCATTTGCAAAACATGTCAAATTGCAAGGTTTCGTACTGCTGGCAGTCCCATTGTATTTGGTTTCTCTTCCTCAACTGCCATAATTTCTCTGTCATCAACAAAATCAACAGTTTATATGGTATATGCCAAATTGGTACATGTGTCTTTTTATAAACGAGGGATACTCAGTATACGCCTATACATCTTTTTTAATCCTTATTTTTCACTGCGTTTTCCCGCTCTTGTCACTGTGAAAGCGCTAGGAAATGACACGGTGGGTTCTACATACACAACCGAAAAATTGTCCCTCTCTCTCCTCTTCTATCCTAAAGCAAAAGAGTCCCAAAAACATTTTCCGGTCTGTGGACACAGTGATTCAGAAGCAATAAGCATTGGACGTATATTATACGCTTGTGTAACGAAAACGTTCAAACAGGCAAAAGCCTTCGACGGAATGCATTCACTTTGTATTTCCCCTTTGATTCACAGTGATATCGCTGACAATGACCTTACACAGATTGAAAGGGGATTCTTTGATCATTTCAATGGCTTGATGATGTTGTAAGTACTGTAACGTACCTCTGACGTCATTTGCCTATGTGATAACGTTATGTGATAATGGCAAATGTTTGTTCTCAGACATCGTTTTGTTACGTTTTACTTCTACTGTATATCAAACGACCACCGTATTTGTCATATTGTCTGATTTACCAGAAAGCATTCCGCTTTCTACTAACAGCCATATACAGTATGTTCCCCCAAAAATACAATCAGATTTTTGCATTGATAACTTCCAATATGTTCTTTCCAATTCCAATATGTCTTTCAAGTTTAGTACTTGAATGCTCTTAGAATTGCATAATGTGCGAACATAATGGACAGAACGTGGAGGGATGGGATTCCTGACATGCTCTATAAAACTTTTCATTTCTCTTTGACCACTGAAGCATATCGGATGGGATTTTATGTAAGATGTGGATGGCAGTTTCATACCCTGAAATTGTATTTGGATTTATTCACTATTTTTAAAGTTATCAATACGTAGGGTACCGTTGTAATTTTGTTGGGACATACGGTATATACATCAGTCAGTCATGCATACTATTATATATGGATGTATGTATATATAAATATATATATATATATATATATATATATATATATATATATATATATATATATGGGTGAGAATTTTGAACGATGTACAATTGCCAATTTTCGCACCTTGTGACATTCTTTCCCTTAGAAGACGCCAGGATGATCTAAGAAACCAGATTTTTTCATGTCATCTCAAAGATTGGTAAATTTCCTTTCAGGAAATATATGGTTTGGTTGACTTTTGCCTGATATTTTTCATTTGACAAGGACTTAAAGCGTAAAAATACGGTAAAAACGCTATTTTCACAATAATTTCTGCTTTTCAAACTAATGATGTGCATTTTTAAGCGTACGTGGCATCTAATATCTGACCATGTTCTGGATCTGACATATCATGGGTATGAACCACAAAATTATAAGAACTTTATGAGCACGTATAAAATCACAGAGAACAATTGAAATATCAAAGTCCTAAACAGACGAACGTCCGTGGTGCTTTTATTTCTATCGCTGCTGCAAATTATACTTTGTTGTCCCAACTGTAATGTATACGGAAATTTGGTGTTCCACCTAATGAACATATCCTGCAAAAATTGTACGTCTGCTGGCTGTACATGGGACGTAATATTCTTTTATGCAAAATTATACTCATTTTTCGTCACGGACGTGCTTCCGCTATTTTCTAATAAAGATCGTATACCATTAAACGTTATTGGTGATATTGTTCTGAGTCGTAATCAACTAAGATCTAGCCACACGATAATAATATGTTTGTTTTGAGTTTCTGTCCATCCTTTGTCAAATAGGAACCGAAATTATATTTTTAGACGAACCTCCGAGAAAAAAAGAACGTCCGTGATGATTAAAATATTTTCGAGTGGGAAACATCTTGCTTTGATGACGAAGGTGCATTTTACCTTTGGCTCTCTAGCCGAGGAGCTGCATGTTATTTTGGGAGCGGACTGAGGCTTGTCCGCAGTTTTTGGACCATGCAATTCACCGAAAACCAAGCAAATAATTAATATTTTCTCTGAAAATTCATCTCCTGATCCCCCTCTGAGCAATACATATGTTGTAAGGATGTCAAATTTCTTATAATTTGCATTGACAATACCTTTTCAAATTTTTGAAAGAGTTAGGAAGGCTAGGTACTCTCTGCCGATTAGTTATCCGTCCTGGAACATGACCCTATCAGTAGAACGAACGTCCGTGACAATTCCAGCGAACGTCCGTGACGTATGCAATCCCTTCGATAGGGATAACTTGTCCGGAAAGTGTCCTGTATTCTTTAAAACTTTTAGCTCCAATAGCCACAAATAAAGTTTTACAAAGTAAACAATGAGTTTAGGGCAGTAGTTTCAGAATTTTTATGGCGTTATGTGATCATGATGAACAAACAGTTGAAAATTTACTCACAATTTTACGCTTGTTTTCACTCTAATTATACAAAAACAGCTAAACACTGAAAACAAAGTTATAGGAAAATGGAAGTTTGCGTAATCTGTAATATCTGTGCATTTAAATTTCTTTCTAATGAGGATCTGGAGACAATTTGTACTGTTACAGGTTCTGAAAGCTTCTCTCACGGACGTTCTGTCCAAGAAAGGAAATTTCTGATAATTACAAATATATTACTGCACATAAAGTTAATGTTAGTTGAAAATATTACCAAATCACCGAGCCGCTTATACCCAAAAGTGAATAACGTTCAGCACTCAATTTACTTGTAATAACAAAAGGAAAACGTTTTGGTCACGGATGTTCGTTGGTATATAGAATAAGTCAATGGATTACAAGTGTACATAGTAGGAGAAAGATGATCAGTGCCACTTTTTAATGACAGGTGCGCCAAGTGTTTATTTTTTGAGTATGGTAGCTGCCGTCTCAAACAGAACACATCCAGTTTTGGTCTCCACAACGGACGTTCGCTGTAATTGTCATGATATTAAATGCCTTAATTCATTCTTATTTTTCTCTTCATGACGATTTTTCTCTCATTCCCTCAATAGCCTGGACATGCTGCGACCAAACAGAAAACAGAAACAAAACAAAACAAAACAAACCAAAATAAATCCGAAAAGTGCTACGTAATCACATATTGTAGGATAATGACTGAAGAAGTCTGTAATGGGCATGTGTTGAATAAAAAAAATGGAAAAGTTTCAAAAGGACGTGGAAGCAGTTGAATGAAAATGACTGCGAAACAGAGAAGGGATCGAGCTCCAACACACAGAGAAAAGAATTGCCAGTGCACTCCCGTTGTACCAAATTGTTTGTTTATGTTTTTTATTCATCGAAATGCCGTCACAAGCGAACAAAAATAATGCAGTATACAATTATTGTCTGATGAAAACAAACAAATCCTCCGCTTATCATCACATGGTGCTGTTTTATACTCATCAATGAAAAGCAATGTTCATTTGTAATTCTTTCCAAGATTTTTTTTTTTCATTTTACATTTAAGAGGCAGAGAGATCGTCAATTTGTTTGTGCTTTTGTGCTTATTTTGAAAACACATGTTAAAAAAGTAATGATTACGAATAGGTTTAAGGTTGCACTTTGATACGTTCGCTCTTCCTAAGATTCGTTACTCCGATGTCCAAAGGTTTGTTATTCCGAAAATGAAAAAAAAAAGTTTGCAGTTAATTAAGGAGGTTTGTTATTAAAAATTTTCTTATTCCGAAAGTTTGTTAGTCCGAAAAATAAATATTAAGGATCATTATTTTTAGGTCCGTTCTTCTAAAAGTGGAAAGGGCCTGATATTCGTTTAGGTGAAAACGGTTATTACGAGGTTTTGAAATTTGGAGGATTTTAGTTGTTAACTTGTGTCTCCACATTTGGATAAGCGAACATGATTTTTCATGTTCCAATTAATAAACCTTTCGATTAATCTTCGGAGATTCCTATCATTTACCGAGTAAAAAAAGCTTCATAATTATACGAACTCTATCAATTTTCGTATTGACAAACTGTATGAATAACGAGCCTCCGAAATGACGCGATACAAAATGTTTGTTTTAACGAACCATATTTTATAATATCGAAGTCACAAACATCCATCCAAGTTATATGGACTAATTGTGTCTTGTTATGGCGAAACTTCGCAGTATCGAACCTATTATCATTTCTGACAAATATAATAATACAAATTCTCTTCGGTAACAGTGTGTAACACAAGGAGCAAACATAGAGGGATTTCTTCCCAATGTATTCGTTTGCCCTCCCCAGCTAAGCTTCTATAACGGAGCACATTTCTGTTGTCTTTCTATGTTAATTCTTTGTCATAATTTTAGCTGTGACCATGTTCATTATAAGCAAATTTTGCATTATAGACTTTAGATAACAAATTTAGGACCTGAATCTTTACTTCATGATAACGAAATTTAGATAAATATATTTGTTCTCAAGGATGGACTACGTCACTGAGATTACACGTACGTTTGTACGTTCATTTACGAGAGATGGAAAAATTATCTTCTTTGATTCCTCAGTATGAGAAGATAAACAAGCTTACATAATTGAGAATTGGTAATATCTATTCAGGATTTTGCAGAGGAGTTTGTTCTCGATATGAAATTGCTGTTTGTTGTGAGTAGAATGCGTTTCCAACTCAAGAGAGCTGCATCTTGTTTGGTCCGAACGTCCGTGAGCTACATGCGAACCTCCGTGATGAAAACTATACTATGTTCGTTGGGTTATAGAGACTGCCTAGATCAGATACATCTTAAAAGGGTATGTTATTATTTGGGAGTGAGGATTAAAGTATTGGATAGTGAAATAAGAGGTAAAAATATTGAGTTTCTGTAAAATGCGCGTAAAGTGGAGAAAGTGTTTAGCGGAAGAGCAATATTTGAACAGAAACGACGAATTTAGTTAAATCATCAGTTGTCTACCATTACGTACAGACTAAGAGTACAAGCTTAATATTCTGCAAGCACGTACACATGTCCCTTAAGATATTTCGTTAGGATTTTGAACTGAATCAGATCTTTGCAAACTATGTTAAATGGTATTCAAGTGTTTGTGCTGTACTATTCCTCACGGACGTTCGCTGCTCTGGACATGGTAAACTTCAGCGGTGAATAAAAACTTGTTCCTCTGGGAAAATCCTAGTATAATTGGGTTCATATTAAAGCTTGAGTTATACTCTTTGAGGTAAGACGAATAATTTGGAGAATTTCCAACTTTTTAAATTTTGCCTTGTTTTGGCTCAATTGTACATCGCTCAAAATTCTGACCCATATATATCAAACACGGTGTGGTGTGTGTGTGTGTGCGCTCGCGCGGGCGAGTGCTAACCAACATTTCTGCCTCGTTGCGTTTGCATGCTAAATCCCTTCATCCTGAATAAGTGTGCCAATTCTAAAAGAGGATTTTTTTTTTGTGGCTTTATAACAGGAATCTGTCCAACAACGTGAATGCTGTGATAAGTGGACATGCTTTTGATGATCTGGCCAGTTTATCGATGTTGTGAGTATGACATTTAGCTTTCTGATCAACAAAGGAAAATTATGGACGGGCTCTAGGAATTGTTTGGTGAATATTCTTTTCGTTTTTCTCATAATTATACGTAGTTCTTTTACTTTTTACTTTTTAACAGTAAATATCTATGCACTCAGGAATACATTTTGTAAAGTTTAGTTTTTCATCAGGCCTGACAATTTGAATTTGAGTCTTCTCAGCTGCTTTGCGGCTGGGGTATTTTTAAGTTCAACGATCTGAAATGAAGTAACATACAGTATTTTTTTTTCGTTTTGCTTCAGTGTGTAGAGCCAACCTTCATATTCCTGCAGTTTAGCTTTCTTCATAGTGCAACCTATGATGTTCATGAACGTGTTAACAGGTTAAAGGGTTTGTACAGTTCTGGTAGAGGTGAGGATTTAGCATTTAACGTTTTGCGAGATATTCAGAAACCACTCAATGAGATGTCAAAGAGCATGCAATTCTAAGGGGTATCAAAAGTTTATTTGATGAAAATCGGTTTTGAAATGGCTGAGATATCCAAAAACAAGGTGAAACAAAGAGATCCTAATAAAGTTGTGGCCTGTCGTCTTTATTATTATCACTCTTTTGGATATCTCAGCCATTTGAAAACCAATAAACGTTGAATCCTTCTGAAAATTACATGCTCTTTCATATTTCATAAGAGGTTTCTCATTATCTCACATAAGAATGTTCAAAACATGAATCCCCACCTCAACCACTACTGTACAGTCCCTTTAATGATTACACACAGAAAGTTACATTATACAACCTATAAATTTTAGAATCGTAAGCATGGTTCGCCTGTACAGGCCACAATGCACCAACTTAATGTTTAAAGGACAAGTCCACCTTCATTTACATGTGGACTGAGTAAATGCAATAATATTAGTAGAACACATCAGTGAGAATTTGAGAAAAAGTGGACAATCCGTTCAAAAGTTATGAATTTTTTGAAGTTTCTGCTTAATCACTGCTGGATGAAAAGATTCCTACAGTTTGTGATGTCACATGTGTATAACCATATAAAGAAATTGTTAAGAAAATTCAACATATTTTTCACTTCTTTCGCATACCAAAAGAACACTTGACTTGCCTCTTTCAGGAGGCAGGGGGAATTATTACCTTTAACATACGTAAGTGACATGTCAAGGAAATGTGCACTTTAAAAAAAAAAAAGCAAAAGAAATTTGATGAAATTTTCCTTATATTTTCTTATATCTTTCTACACATGAGACATCATAGACTGTAGTAGTCTTCTCATCCCGCAGTGACTGCACAGATACTTTATGAAGGTGGACTTGTCCTTTAACCTGACAATCGTTTTGGAGTTGCTTCCATGACGTTCTAAATTTTCTATTTTATGATACATACAAATTCATAAAGGATGAGATTACGCATTTAAATGGAAAAATACCTTCAATGAACCATTCTATGAAAAACAGCTTTTGTAATTTATACAGATATTTTATTCTTTTAACCAAACGTTAATTTTTTCCTTATTAGTTTGTCTTTTAATATGAAAAGATCAGTAATTTTCTAAAGCATGAAATCCTTTCTTCACCACATGACTTTTAATACCTAGGAAATTCTTATCCAACTAACCTTGTTGTTGTTGTTTTGTAGGCTCATATACGTCTACGGGAATAAGCAACTGGAGAGAGTGCATGATTATTTCTTCTTAATTTCCTTCCCAGAGACATTTGGAACATTGATCTCAAGAACATTGAAAGAGGAGCATTCGAAAGTCTAACAAGTCTGTTCTTATTGTAAGTTTTTCATTTTCTTTGCTCATTTTTCCACTAATAAATTATGTTCATTTCTGGTCAGTTTCCTTCTGTTTGCGTTTGTTACATACTCAAAAAGCTGCATCTGTTCGGTGACCCCTCGCATTTATCCCTAAGTTGAATTATACTTCGGGTTTATGCCAGGTTCAAGTGTGTGCGTGTGTGCGTATGTGTCACACACATACACACTGCTATAGCTTCTGACCTTTCGAGCATTGAGAATTAAGGGTTTCTAGGACGAACACTGAACTAGGGCTTTCTATAGCTCAGTCGGTAGAGCACCAGGCTAGCAGGAGATCTCGGATTCGAATCCCAATGGAATCCCATTTTCTTTGCCCATTTTTTCACTAATAGTTTTTTGTTCGTTTTTTCCTACATAATAGAAAATTGCCTCATGAAAACTATGTTTTAAGATGTAAACTGCGTATATAAGAATACATGGCATAACATTAACATAGATTATGTGCTTAAATATTTCAAGTTCACAATGTTAAGCAATTTGTAACAAATTCATTTATGGGGCTAAAGTCGCGACATGTGCAGTTGTAGGCTTTTCTTTGTTCCTCTTGTAGGGTGAATAAATTGCGTGTCAATGACCACAAATGTATTATAAATGTTTCATCCTTTCTATATTGCCAAAGTCAATCGGACGCGACGTTGATAGATTTTACAAATAAGTAATTTGATATGAAATTTGATATGGAATAACATAATGAAGTTAAAGGGATGATATAGTTTTGGTTGGGATCTGGTTTGAGATTTTTAACTAATTTGATGATGATTTTTAGAGATAATGAGAAACATCTTATAAAATATGAAAGGTATTATAGTTCCAAGGGAAATTCAAAGTTTATTTGATACAAATTTGTTTTGAAATAGCTAAGATATCCAAAATGATCCTTATGAAATGTGGGATCCACTTTTTGTTAGAATCGCTTTGTTTTACTCTTTTTTTTTTGATATCTCAGCCATTTCAAAACCAATTTTCATCCAATAAACTTTGAAATCCTCCTAGAATTGGAGTCCATAAGCAAATAAGGTAATTTCTGAATATCTCGCAAAAAGTCAAAAGCTGAATTCTCACCTCAACCAATACTATACCAAACCTTAAGCGTTTTCACGTCATTTTTATAATGTGATATTTCATTCGTTCTTCAAAATTCCCTATGATAATGACCGTGTGATGACACCAGTCACTATTTGTTGATTTGTTTCTAATGTTCAAGAACTGAAGTTACAATGGGGTCGCAAATTGCTCTTTTGTGTGTGTTGGGGGGGGGATGGTTAAACGAAGGACTATAGATGTGAAGGGCTATATCTTTTAGAGAATTTCTGGACGGTATTTACCCTCGAAAAATCATAAACTTTCTTGTGATTTCTTTAGTATGATTATTCTATTTTCTGATTTTTTTTTTTCGAATGGCAGAATGTGTGTGAGTGTGTTTGTATGTTTGTGTTTTATTCATTTATAGATAACTATATACAGTAAACAATGCCTTTTCATAGAACGGCAACAAGAATTATCATGTTCTACAAACATAAAAATGTATTGCTTCTTTGAAAAAAGTTAACATTCGATGCCTTAATCAATATTATGTTATCGTGCAAATCCTTAGTGTTAACTGATAATGTAAATAATAACTTGTTGAAATACTTTCTGCAACTTGCTTCGTATCTCATGACTTTATTATTCACAGGTATCACGGAGAAAGCACTGAAGCATGGCTACAAGAACGTGGATACATAAACTCCATAAGCACTGCAAGGCTGTGAGTGTATTTAAAACAGAAAGTACTGCTACATTGTTCTTTAGAAAATAACCCTTTGATAATAATACCTGTTAAGGTTCGCTTTTTAATTTGCAAACTCACATACTCTTCAAAACACAATAATAACTTCGACATTTTTTTTTTTTTCGTTTTACCTGCAACACGAAAGTTTTAATAAGCAAATCAATATCTTCATGAGAAGAAGAAAACTACGAATCAACGCTTTTTCCCCTTATTGTGATTATTGTAGGTAAGTGTATTTGGCCACTCTTAATACGAACATGGGGGGGGGGGAGGGGCAAATGCATACAATCCCGTTTGAAATCGTTTCGTTAAACAATAAGTCATGCGTTTAAAATAAGTAATAGAAATAGTAATGTCATATTTTTCTTTCATTTAATTCAATAAAAATTCAAGATATACGTCCTCTATCGTTGTTTCTATTCATTTCTTATTCTCGACGAACTCTGCAGCAATCTTTGGAGTGGCAGCCTGCCAAACGTACCCATGGATGTAGTTAACAGTCAGGTCCCTCTTGCCCGATGGTGAGTCTTGCTGGGCATTCGCCAATTCTAGAGGATTTCTTTTGTCTTAATTTAAACGTTTGTATGCATGTTTCTTTGTTGATTCTCTTAATAGTGAGCGTAAACTTTGCCATTATCTCATGTGCAATATACTTCCTTTCCAATCCGTAAAACAAATGGCATCTTTCTTGTTTGATTGTAGGCTCGTTTTGACGGTTGCAAGCGAGAGTATTGAAGCGCGCACATTTACGATACTGGCTGCAATTTCTCTTTTGTAAGTATGCTACAACATGAGAATGCAGCTTATTGTGATGTTACTCTCATTGACGTAAAAATAAATGTTTTGATAGTCTGCTTCAGGTGCATTTCAATCGTACTGTAACAAGCCGAATGAAAGGTAATATAAATTAAAATAGGTATAACCTGAGTATTAGGACATAATGAACATATAACTTCAAACACACACAGACATAAGACACAAGCAATGACATATGAATGAGGTACATTGCTTTGACTTCCTATGATGCACACTCAAAGCTGATAGCTGAAATTGTCAGTAAATTATCAAAACAGCATTCATTCGTTAATGCAATTGTAACAGCATCGATTGCTTTTGTACATGCTTACTTGTATATACATATACATATACATATACATATACATAGATATATATAGATATATAAATAAATATATATACGTATATATATATATATATATATATATACATGTATATATATATACATATATTATATATATATATATGTATGGACAAATGTATACATTATGTAACATTGTGGTTTATGCTCAAACAAAAGGAAAGTACGATTCCTGAGAATCAAAGTTAAAACAAACGGTAACAAAGAAATAAGTTTTCTTGAAAATGAGTCATACTGCGTCATTCAGGAAGTGCAATCCTTTCGGCCACTTTCTGCACTTTTACTTACCAAATTTGGACATAAAGTCCACTCTCTGCCCTCCTTGGGTCAAGTTATGACCTCATAGCCCTCCAGCCAGAAAAGGTGGAGGGAAAAATGACGTAGAAATGTGCGTCGTTGGATTGGTATTTAAAGTTAAAATGTATTCTCGGGAAGAGTCCCGGCTCCATCTGTTGATCGTTACACATAATAATGTATACTTATAGTACGTATACATACACGTATTTTCAATTAGCTTATATATTTATTCATTTATTTCAAATAACCATTTAGAGAGTGATTTTTTTATCACTGTATATTTTTCTGTTCATTTCTATTCTATGTTTTTATTAAAAGGGAACAAGAATACGTTAGCAACAGGAGCAGTGAAAATGATTTCAGCCTTGTCACCTCTTGGATGCGATCGTATGTATGCTTCTACCACTTTATACGTCTGTAGGAAACTCCTCGGCGCTATGGATGTGGCATAAACTACAGAATCCTATCATGCCAACCTAGAAATTATCATTCTATGAGCAGGTTTCGTTTTTATATTCACACAATGTAACGACAAACGACCACCTTAAGTATTTCAATAGGTGTAGAAATATCGACACACCGCTACGGAAGAATCTTCTTGCCTCACAAATATGCATAATCTTTTAACTCATTTTAAGGATTTTAAAACACCATAATAAGATTAGAAACATTGCTATATTGCTTAAAGATGAATAAAGGTGCGTCGAATATTTTTCAAATGTCTAAGATAATCACACAAAAAGCACAGGACATATTACCTTCAGCACCAGTGGTACTGTGATGATTGGTTGACCAAATTCACGTACCCGAACAATTTTTGCGAAAAAAACAACAACATTATGTTCACTGGGCCTAAGTATTGGAATGAACTCCCCAGAACTATAAGTTGCACCAAGGAGGTTGAAGAGGTGGAGTAAACAAGAGAGTTATTCCCTTTGATCTATGTTCGAAGTCGCCGCTCAAAAATATTTGAAGCATGTGCCAAACAGAATCTGCCGCGACTCGTGTCTCATTGCATAAAATCACCAGCCACTTTCATAGGAAGACATGTCTTTGTGATGATAATTACTTTTCACTATCCCTTCTTAAAAAGGTAGGTGGTACAGACACGAGGATGCGCGAACAGAAATTGAGGAAAAAATGCTGAAATGAAGATGAAAATTACTCGACTGGACATACCCGGGCACTAATCTGATATATCTATCAATAAAGAATTATACTTGAAGATTTTTACATATTAGTTTCATTTGGGGAAATTAAGTGGAAAAGTGATAAAAGCAGCTTTCCAGGATGGTACAGTTTTAAACATTTTCACATAATACAGCTCTGATTTACACTTTTGCGCAAATTTCCGAACGGAATTTACTTTTGTTTTACATGCTTTATTATTAAGTGAAATTTCATTCCATTTAATAAATAAATAGGCAAAATATGGCCAACATTATGATAACGTTCAAAATGAATCTTCAGATTGCTCAGCAAGACGGCGGCTTGGAACATCGATCATCAAAGGCACAAGTGCACCTGTGGAATTCTTTTGTACATCAATAGAAATCTGACAACTGTTTGAATAATTATAGCCAGTTGGAACTCCATGTATAAAACCTCCTTGCTTGTAGTAGGGTATAATATTGTCGCAACATGTGGCTTGTATGTATTTCATTCAGTAAGATTTATTTGATCGTGTGTTTTTTTTTTTTTTTTTTTTGTTCCTCCAGTTATAGTATGGTCTAAAAAATATCTGTATTTCATAGTTCCCCTTGATTATCTGATTTATCACGGGACCGGCGGCTGTACAAGCTTGCTTTTACGCAGGCCCAACCATATTCCTCGCATTATGACCATAGTTCAACTATCTTTTACACCTTCAAGGTGTTTATACCAAGACAAACTTTTGGACATTCCGGTGAACTCTCATCTAATATCCGATGGTTTGCATAATTTTCGTATTCATGTGCTTTATTGTGCTATATGACAAGTGAGAAATATAATAAATTGAAATGAAATAAAAATGAAATTCAAAGGTGAAACAAAGTAGCCATATCATGCATATTGGAAATGCCAGGGGCAGTAAAACTGGCTGCGATTGAAAAACAATGACATGATTCCCCATACAATTATTTTTCTGTGTTACCTTCATTTTCTTCTGTATCAGGACAATCCTACGGTGGCACATTACTGATATTTCACCAGGCAGTTGGATCAACCTCATTCCAAAATTTCCGGTTATACCTTTCGTGTAAGTGGGATAAGTGGGATCTATCATTACAGGAAACATGTTGCTGTTTTTCTTACTGGTTAGATGTAACACGCTTGTGCGTGAGTCTATAGTATTGATTAAAAAAAAAATGGTTATTTTCCATCACCGTCACGTAGAATACACCGGTTTATCTATCTGTGTTTTTTCTTTTCCTGATTCTAGGGATCTTTCGAACTTGTTTATTAGATCAATCGTACCGAGAGTGTTCGAAGGCATTCCCCCGGTTCTGTATGTGTAAGTATTGTAAAAGAAAGTACAAACACATTTTTGGGCATAATTGGAAGAATTAGATTATCAGTGAAAAGTTAAAGAAAACCAAAACCCAAATATAGATATGGATTGAGTGAAAGCAGCAATACAAGTAGTGTACATGAGTGAGTGAAAATTTAAGGGAAATCGGAGAATTGGTTCAAAAGTTATGAATTTTTAAATTTTCGATTCCGCTATTGCTGGATAAGGAGACTGCTAAACCTTATGACTTTATTATAGACAATACTATAAATAAAATGTAAAGAAAAATTCAACATATTTTCGCTTTTCTAGCGTAATGAAAGAGCACTTGACTTGCCTCTTTCAGAAAACAAGGGGAATATTATCATGCTTCACATTTATCAGTAACAAGTTGATAGAATGTGTACTTTTCATGAAAAATGAAATTTTGTGGAATTATTTTTATATATCAAAACTGTTGTCCAAAATATCGTATAACAAATCAACTGTAACAGTCTCTTATTCAGCAATGACGGTACCGAAATTTTAAAAATCCATAACCTGTTAATCTAATGTCGTTCTCAAACTTTCACTGATGTGTTCTGCTACTCACTCAATTCACATTTTTAGGCCTATTTGGGCTTTGGTTTCCTTTCATTCATATGATTTTGAAATGAAAAGCAGTCATGCTCTGAGACATGTTTGAAATTAAACAGTACGTGTACTACGAAAACAGAGGAAGAATACCTTGTTCAGAATGCATTGTTACCTGCTGATTGACCATAGTATTTCTTAAATAAATGAATGAATATTGTGATTTTATTGGCGATGGTTTAAAGGGATGGTACAGTATTGATGGAAATGAGGATTGGGCTTTTAAATTTTTGCGAGATACCAAGAAACCACCTATGACATAGTACAGAGGGTACCATTCTAAGAGGAATTCAAAGTTTATTTGATGTAAATCGGTTTTGGAATTGCTGAGACATCCAAAACAAAGGTAAATCAAAGCGATCGTAATAAAACGTGGATCCCGCCTTTTATTAGAATCACTCTGTTTTTAATATCTCAGCCATTTGAAAAAAAAAATATGAAATAAATGCTGAGTTCTTTTTAAAATTACATACTCCTTTATATTTCATAAGATCTCACCCCCCCCAAAAAAAAAAAAAAAAAATGTTAGAAACCTGAACTTAGGTCCCAACCCAAACTATACGATCCCTTTCATTTCTAATTCATTTTGTTTTAGTCTTGGCTTTTCTTTACCCAGTGGTCATGTAATGTTTGAGGATAGGCTACCTGGTGCTCCATTGCCGTTACTGTAAAAAGGTATCCCGAAGCATACTCCTCAATCACTTTGACACCAAATATTTACGTACGATGCATAAAGCATTACAGCGTAGCCACTGTATCTTGTCATTCCAGGGATGCTTCTGGTAATGATATGACGCTAATCGAGGCATATACATTCATTGGTCTAAGCAACCTGACAGTCTTGTAAGTATGTATGTATTTTTTAGTTGTTTCCGCATGATGTTCTTTCCCACAAAGTGTATGCCATTCACATAGATGATATATTCCTGATTTGATATCAATTGTTGAAGCTGCCTCAACAACATATATGTATTGAACTGAACGCTACATTTGCGACAACCTACACAGCAACATCATGTTTACAGGAAAGAAAGTGATTGGCTGTTTCATTGTTCTTATCACTCAGTCAACAAGGAATTCAATGTAAAAACATTACGTACGCACGTAAACACACACACACACATATGTTTATATATATATATATGTATATATATATATATATATATATATATATATATATATATATATTAATGAATACATACGTACATACATACAAAGAGACTTATAGAAAGTTAAGGAAGGGTAATTTATTTTTCTTTCATCATCATTAATGCCATTTATGACGCGCGTCATTCGTCCAATATTACTATGGATTGTTAGACTTGAAGGAGTATCAGCGATTCTAGACTGTAGAAGTTTCGTGGATACAAGATTAGATGCAGCATATCCTCCAGAATAACAAATAAAAAAAACACGATAAAGAAACAAACACACAGACAAACAAACAAATGGAATAAACAATACCAACAAAGTGAAAATAGATTAATTACGCGTAACATAAAGTAAAAGCGAATACTTAAATAACACAAAATGTTCAGAAGTCAACCAACGTGAAGAACCACATTTCATCTTTTTTTTTTTTTTACATGCAGTAAAGAGAACAGGAGGTTATTCATTCAAGCTAAAAAAACAAAACAAAACACGACAACGCATAGACAAGATATTGTATTCACTTTTACATGAAAAGGACGCAAATGGGTTATTTTCACTGCTATTTCTTTTCTCTTGTATTTTATGCTATTCTTACTGTTATACATTTACTTCTCCTCCTATACAATGTTTCGAAAGTAGTCAGATTGACTTTTAATTTACATAATTTTCCTTGCAAACGAAACAGGAATCTTTCAAATAACAACATTGTGGATCTTCAAATGAACGCGTTCTTGGGTCTGGACAGCCTGGCGAAGTTGTAAGTTTTCTGTAGACACCCACACCCATAACTCACACCCACACACACACACACATATATATATATATATGTATATATATATATATATATATATATATATATATATATACACACTTAGATGTATATGTGTGTTTGAGTGTGGCGATACCCCTCCCCCAGAAACAATGCACATTAAGTGAAAGTTGGTCTACAAATAAAGAATTCGAGGTCGCAACATATCTGATATGATAACAAATGCGAAATATTCAAGGAGCAAAATGTCCATAAAGTATTCATAAGTTTTATTTCTTAACGTGAAAAAATGACAAGAAGCAAACTTGCTGTGTTATTCCTTCATCCTCTATTCGACTTTGATTTTTGTTTTTGTCATGCGGAATTCATTATTTGACCGTAGGCGCTTTATACTTGATTCCTGCATACAACTTGCATTACATTTACACCACATTTCCCTTGCTTATCCCGAAGGTTTCGCCCATGATTCCTATAGTAAGCCTAGCAAGTTCCTTTCTGTCTTATTTCATTTGTTTTTCCTTTTTTTTCCCCTTTTCTGAACAAAAGAGATCTATCAGGCAATAGCATACATCACATCAAGAACAACACATTTGCAGGCCCGAGTGAACTGTTAGAATTGTGAGTATAGAAAACAAGACGTTCATATGTCCGGGTTAAGGAACTGCTTTTTGATTTGTGTGCGTAGATTTTTTCCTTTCTTTTTTTATTTTCACGTTATGATGATAACATATTCACTCTATCAGTTATGAGTTTAGGATGCAGATTTCTGCTATGCCGTCATGTGCTTTGGAATAATAGAGAACGGGTTTCAAGATTTCTCGATTTCTGTATAGGTTACGGGAATGAGAGAGCGCGAATTCAATATTGAAAAAAAAAACCAACAAACAAATGTGGCACATATTTGGTAGGACGATGGCGGTAGAAGTTACGGTATCCGAAACGCTACCGTTTCTAATAGAAAATGACAAGAAAGGAAATAATATACTTAGAGAGAGAGAGAGAGAGAGAGATTAAATACTAACAATAATCCATTTCATCGCATCATTACAGACGTATCCCAACGAGTTCATGTATTTTTTTTTTTAGTATGAAGACAATGCAATGTAAAAAGGATTTCAGACATAAAGTTTGTAATTTGAGGAGGTTTGTGTGTAATTGAATACAATTGTACATCTTACTTTATATTACGAAAGCAGCAATGCATTG
Organism: Diadema setosum; assembly: GCF_964275005.1. Classification (NCBI taxonomy): domain Eukaryota; kingdom Metazoa; phylum Echinodermata; class Echinoidea; order Diadematoida; family Diadematidae; genus Diadema; species Diadema setosum. The sequence goes on along the minus strand of NC_092703.1, from coordinate 9,681,096 downwards.
CTATATCAAATGCCCTTATATCGCTTCGTTCATGTGCCTTTCATTCTCATTTGCAAATCAAGAGATCTTTCAGGGAATTGCCTCACAGTGATAGATGGGCCAGCTTTTTATGGACTCCACATACTTTTTCGATTGTAAGTGCTTCAGGAAAACGTCTCTTTCTCCAATCGAATACAAGAATCATAGGCCTACTGACTTCATAATGTTCATGATATAGAGTCTGTTTTGGCTTATAATATTGTAATATATCTGATCATTTTTTTTTTTTGCCTTAAGTATTCATATTATGTGTGATTTGAAAGTTTGTTTCCTGTTTAGCCTTCTTTTGCCAAACAACAGTCATTACCTGCTACTACATGCACAAAGTGTAACTACAAATGTCTCTTCCTTTTGTAGATACTGTATGTTCATGATATCAAATATCATTTGGACGAGGACAAACACTTTCACCATTAAAAAAAAAAAATGAGTTCATATTTTATTTCATTATCTTTAAGTTCATATATTGGAGGGTACTAAAGGTCACTATTGTGTAATTGTATGCCTTCTTTTGCAAGTCAAAATCCACTGAAGGGTAAGCCGTAGGTTATCTCATTGCATTTCATTCCAAATTCTTGTTATCTCGCAAGATTATTGCAAGACACTATTTCGTAACAACAACAAAAAATTGAACAATCGCCTATAGGTTTACTGTGTAAGTCATTAAATTTTATCATTCTGTGATATTTATCACAAAACTGGTCCCATTATCGGTTTTATCATTGTTTATACAGAGATCTTTCGAAAAACAACATCACTGAAATACAAGGAGATATGTTGGCTGGATTACCACAGCTTGCTTTCTTGTAAGTGCGCTAACCATCGTGTCATGTTTTGTTGCTGCATGTTGTCTATATTCGAGTATTGTTGCAGAAAAAAAAAATAGCCAGAAAAGTTTTAAGAAAATAATAGGCAAGTATTAAGTGGACTCTGCTTAATGTCTTCTCTAAACTTCACCAAACAAGGATCCAAGGTCATTCTTAGCGACAAAGTTCATAATCCCTACAAAATAAACACAATATTCCGATAATTAGTTTTTGCTTGATTTAGAATCCCTTGCATCAATTTGTTACTTGTAACTACAACTGTATATGATTTCTTCTCTGATTAGAATTAGACTATTTAATAATGCATGTCTATACCGGACGACAGCATATTAGAGTAATCGATGCACAATTGCTTTTATGAATGAATACGTTGCAAATAATGTGGACCTTGAAAAAAACATTTACACTTTGTCTTAATTTGTTGATTGCTCCATAAAAAAAAGAGATTTTACAAACAGCAACGTTTCAAGTGTTGAGGCAACAGCTTTCGATGGTCATGACAGCATATTGCGACTGTAAGTATTTAATTTCTATTCAAATTAGAAGAAACAAAAGGTATCTAGTGATGTTTTCATTGCAGTTATTGTTATACATCAAGAAATCCTGAAGAGATTCGAGGTATATATACATACCTGTTGCCTGTATATATATATATATATATATATATATATATATATATATATATCACTTATGCATATACATCACATTCATAGTTATACATATAAATAGAGAAAGGAAACATATATATATATATATATATATATATATATATATATATAGATATATTGTTTGTATGTATAAACATTGTGAAGACCTCAACTTCATATTAAGTTTAATAAAAGGATTTTTTTTTCAGGAAACATGCCCTCTTAGTCTCGAGGTTTACACCTACAATGTATATGTACTTACCAATAACAATGGTATTACAAAATAATTTCAACTTTTACGCAGTACATATCATATCTGTACAGTTTCTCCAAACAAGACTACATTGTCAAGTTCATGACATATTTGTTCCCTACCCCATTAACACAGAATTATATAAAACTTGTTAGTGTCATTTCACTTTTAAGTCCAATAATTGTATACACACATTTATGAACAAGTGCACGCTACGAGCTCCACCTCCACGAGTCATACAGCCCATGATGCCATACAGCCCACGAGCTAGTCACCGAGTGAACTCACAAGGCCCATTAGCTCAACGTCAAATAAAATGGGCCCACGATCTATATGGTCCACCAGCTCGATACAGTGTACTATAGGCAAATGAAGGCCCATGACCTCGACAATACGAAAACAATGCCCACGAGCTCGACTTTGAGCACCCAAAAAAAAAATGCACATCATCGGACTTGATTTACGCAATAAACTAAAGGGACGTATTTGTCTGAACTAAAATCAAATGCTCTCAGTGATAATGATTAAAAAGAAAAGTATGAAAGAACGTATTTCTCACTTCAACGTCACACACATCATCTTGATCACTACTTTTAACCTGTTGCCATTCTCTTATGTAATTGCATGCAGATACTTATTGAACAACGACATTTCTAAACTTGAACACGGCACTTTCAGAAAACTTGAGAGATTATGGTGGTTGTAAGTATAAAGCAAATGCCGAATATTTGCATCCCCTTAGATTCCATTTGCCTCGATATTTATTACGTTGTTTCTTGTTTTTAATTATTTTGCATATCTGCAACGTTTGCATGTGCGTCAGTATCATTATCGTCATCAGTTGTCTATAGACAAGACTGAACAACAGATTTTCTTTTCTATTCTCCCGGTCGAATGTCGTATCTTCTTTGGTCTTATTTTGGAGTTTGCTTGTAAACCACTTAGTTACAATTCATACGTTTCAGTTTCATTTTTATTGATTTCTTTAACTAATGATAAAAACAATGTTTCAAGGTATTGTTGATGAAAGACTTTGTTTATAAGTCATGATTTAGAATAATTATGTCTATAAAACACAAAGTAACAACGTACTGTTTATGTTGATTAATATAAATAGAATCATTTGTCATTCTTAAAGAATTATTAATGAAAGATCTCGTTCGAACAACGTAAACTCATGACTAAACTCGAGGAAACTGCATGAACCTGCATTTTTTTTTTCAGTGCAAGTGTTACAATAGTGTTCTTGTTTACCAGATGAATACACACTACAAGCATGGCAAGTCCTGCTTCTTAGCTGTCCTATTTCCAATAATTTTGATTCAGTATTTGTAGTAAGAATCACAATATTTGTTGCACTCCAGGTTACAGTTTTTTCCTTGATTCCATTGTTGAATCGATTTTGTGTCGTTATGTGTATTCAAAATAATGTTTGATTGCGATTGAGTTTTCGTAGGGAATAAAAATGAGATGAAATGAAAAGAATCATTACGTTCATCCTGGTATCCCTTGTAAATTCCTATCGAACAGATATCTTTCAAACAACATCATATCATTCATCGAGCCAGGTGCATTCGATGGTTTAGGCAACGTCTGGTGGCTGTAAGTATCCCACACCAAAAGTGCATGATTATAAAGATACCCAGGTATCCTGACAGATATTCAAGTCTTCACTTCGCGACCTCCCTTTTAATAACATAACCTGTCCCAGAAGTGCCGTCCTAACCATTGCCAATGCTGTAAAAGAAGCGGACGAGCCGTTTTATGTATCATATTACCTATCGTTGTTCAATGCCTTCAATGATTGACCTTGAGTCCATGATATTTACCCTATTAGTCCTCGGAGAAAAATAAGTGACGCCTGAACAATTGTCGCAGGAGCAACTGTCAGAGGAAAGAGAGAGAAAGACGTTTTAAAGATTTAAAGATTAAACTTGCAGATAAAGATTATCTGCAACTTTTTGTGGATTTTGAGCCTGGCGGTCACATATGAATTTCCTCGTGCAATGGTAGGATTTGAATGATGTCCTCATTACATCTTAAAAGGTCACGTTTTTATTTCTTCTCTCGACAGAATACTTAGGAACAATAGCATAAATGCCATTGATGGGAGTACATTTCTCGGTCTCAACACTCTTTCTTACTTGTAAGTGTAAAAAGAATGTTGTCTTCATATTACCTAATGCTAAATTATGGAAAATTGTATTTTGCGTGTGAACGTTAAATTCGGGTATTCCTCGTCGTCCTAGTTTTATTTTTGTCCTTTCTAATTAGCTCCTGAATATGATCCCTATTCTTACCTGTCTTAACTTTCCAAATGAATTCGACCGACATATTGACATCGAAAAAAACAACACCCCAGTACATTCAGGACATAGGTTATGTCCGAGTTAAACCGCTTAATGCCAAAATAAATCAGGTTAAAAAATAAGGTAACCAAAAGACAAACAGACCTAACCTAAATGTTCATTTCCTTTGAAGTTTGACTCATGGGGTTGATATGACTAGAAAACATCGGATACTTACTGGGTCTATATTGAACTCGTTATCTCTGCATCAGGAAACGAACCAAAATGGATGATGCTTGAATTCATTCAAGTTTTGGCAGGGATTGCCAGAATACGAGACGGGTTATTCGAAGAAAGATTTTAAAAATCAAAGATTTGTATCTTTTTCAACTTGGTCAGTTTATGTTTAATTTCAACGCAAATGCACTTCCCTGTATATTCAATTCAGTGTTTACACGTAACCAGTTTTTTTTTTTCGTAGTTATCCCACTAGGCAATTTAATGAGTTTCATTGACACCTTCTGAGAACTTTATTGGCTCAGAATACATTTATATACACAGGCCTTAGATTCTGGAATTCATTAAGCTGCGAAATAAAAAATTATTCATCTTTATATTCTTTTAAGCGGAAGTTGAAATCCTTTCTGTTAAACCCTCTCTGATGTTTCGTTTTCATTAGCTAAGTCTCATCAACCACAGGGTTCATCATCCAACCATCAATCAATTAATCTCTGAATTCATTATAATGAAATAGCCATCATAATCTTTGCACGGCTGTGTGCAGTCACCAGCTGTTTGAAGCACCTCTTCAATTCCCTCTTGAATTCCCTCTTTCGTTTCCTTGATCAGCGTGTAGGCATTCTCTTTTTTCCTTTTTTCCTTCCATTTTTCCATCCATTCTGTCTAGTCGTGTCATGTTGCTGTGTGTCTCCTGTTTTGTTCCGTCTTGTCTTAAATTATGTTTGTGCTAAGTATATGCAAATAAGTATTTAGTTAGATTTTCCTTTGAGTGGTTCACAATCTACAAGCTTGCTTTTTAGTGGACCTCTCAATTCTTCAATGCATTATATATAATAAATAACTTTATTTGTATCATTTGATATCATTTGCAAAATTGTATGTATACGTTTGTGATATAATTCCCAATTTATACTGTGCTGTGTTCTGTTGGAAAAAAAAGAGAAGAATGAAAACAAATGAATTGAATTGAATTGAATTGAATATGTATACACTGTTGACCGAAAACAACGTCAAGGAAAAGGTTTGTTGAAAATCAAACACTAGTTTGTTACCAAACCTGTAAATTTGTAGGCACATTGCATTTGTGGGGATTTGCTCTTACTCAAGCATATTTCCACTCTGTGATTCTGCAATTTCTGCAACATGTTGCAGTTTCAGTGGGCATTTATGACCATTATCATTATTGTAATTATTAATATTATTAATATTATTGTCATTATCATTTTTATTGTTAATTTATATTCAATGTAAGTACTACAAGCTAAGATTTTGAATTTACACGGAAGCAGACAATTCAGTCAATATCATACATTTCTTAAACCAATTTTACTATTCACTTCATGAATTATCTTACGCGACCAACATTTTCAAAAATATGTACAATGATATGATTGATTTGTTTCGCATAATACCAGGTTTGAGCTACTACATTTACATGCTGAAAAGTTTTCAGTCTTGTATCAGTGAGAGGTTTTTCTTCTTCCACTCGTATCAATTTAGGGATCTCTCCTACAACAAACTCCGGAATATTGACAACAGTTCATTTGAAGTTCTGGACTCCTTGACAGAGTTGTAAGTACAATGATTTTAATCTATTATTGTTACGATATGAATAATTGACACAGGAAGAAGGCACAAAAGGAATTATTTTAAAAGAAATAAATATAGTGTCATATTTGATATCGATGTACACGAGCTACTAAGTGATTGCCTGCTGATTTATTTGTATAAGATTATTTCCTTTCTCAAAACATGGAGTAAAGCTTAATGTGCCAATTTCAACCAATCAGGCTTGGGCAAATTATTGAAAAGAAAGGCTATGACTTCAAATTACTCACACAATACCTCCGAGCCATTGGAATTCATGACAATTGCTGTAGTTTGTTTTCAAACTTTATCCTTCAACAGAGATTTGAGTCACAATGATATCGCAGAATTAAATCCAGATGCGTTCGCTGGTTTGAAACAGTTGGAGATATTGTAAGTATGCTGATACAAGTTCCTACAAACCTCTTGAATATAAAAAGAGACATGTATGAAAGTGCATGTGTCATTTAACCCTCAGTGTGCTTTGTTCATCTATTGCCGGAGAGCTTACTATATGGAGTTGCCATTTTGTTCCTCCCAAATTTATCCTCCTCTTTCACACACATCACACAAAGCAGTGCTTTCTTTGCTGATTCTCACTGATGTCTGTAAAATAATCGGTGATAACTGTTTCACCATGGCCTTTTTGTTGGTCTATAAAGGCCCTTGTGGGCTTGCCATTGAACTTTACAACTAGACCAAGCCTGGATTGAGAACTGAATGCTGGTGAAAGACCTTGGCAGGTTTAACCCTATTCTAACTGGGCTATTTGAAAGTTTTTACAGGGAGGGGGTCAATTTGATCCCCCCCCCCCTCCCGATCTCGGCCGCCGATGGCGCGATCGCCCAAAAATTTTGCCTAAACATAGAGCCGGATGTCAACTACAAGATTACATGGTCATACAATAGAAATTTTTTTTTTTGTTCATTAATTATGCAAATTTATGCATGAAATCATATTTTCACCTGTAACTCCATTAAAGAGACTGAAATTGTTCTGTCAGAATTCCTCAAGACACATAGAACAATTTTTTGTAAAAAATAGCACAATCAAAATCAACTTCTTTTATTTTTATTGTTTTCTTCATTTCTTACGTATTTTATTGTTTTTTCGACATTTTGTTTTTTATTGTTTTTTGCCAAAAATTGTCGCAGACACTCTTTCAAGCTTATCTCCATTAGAATTGATTAATTTCAATGATTCAAAGTTGAAATAATCTAATTTTGATCAATTTAGCAAGAAAAAAACACACACACACACAATTTGCATTGGATTTGCACACAATCTCATGAATTTGAGCTGCACAAGCATCACAAATTGTCGCCAGACAACAATTTGTGATGGGCGAAAATTTATGTCGCAACTGTCGTGAATTCGTGTACAATTTCAATGCAAACTGTGCTTTTCCATGCTACTTTGAAATAAAATAATAACTTCGTTTTGCCATGACTCTGTCTGCCTACGTAATTCCCTGAAAGGGCTGGAAAAGGGCCTGTGTATTTTTACTGGCACAGTATATACAATCCTAAATAATATGTGCCACTTCTAGCATGATGATAAGAAACATGAATGAGATTTTTGGTTCACTATATTATTTGAAAACAAAACTTCCGAAGGTAGTATCCCAAACCGTCATGTTGATGCTAATAAATGTTCAGTTCAGTTCAGTTCAGTTTTTATTTCTGCATTTCAAAATCAATACAAATCCACAAATCAACAAAATACTTACATAGTCATTTACACAGCTAATATTCGTAACGTTTTGATCTTACATACATTTTTTTTTTTCAAGAACGAATATCATATATGAAAGGAAGCAATAGGAAATGATGAAAATGAAATGCAGGGGACCATCATCATAAGCTAAGCTTGACGAGGAAGATGGCCCCAGGTAAAGAGATACATAAAGAAAATCTTGCCACTCACTGAGTGGGGGGTAATTGTGCAAAGGGCACAACGAAGAGATACATAAAGAAAATCTTGCCACTCACTGAGTGGGAAGTAATTGTGCGAAGGGCGTGCGGTGCAGTGCGGTGTGCATTGTGTTGGGATGAATCTTGGTTTGTACGTTGAGTGTTATTTTGTGTATCAGTGTGATGAGGTGAATGTTACTTCAGTTATGGCCGTGAACTCATTGTTTAGGGTGTTTGTTGACCAGGTGGTATGAATATTTATGTGTCAGAAGTATACTGGATTATGAGGGTGTTTTTTAGTTCTCGTTTGAAAATGTTCAACGACGTACGTTGTTTTAAATTAGGGGGTAAAGAATTCCAAATATCTGGTCCATTGTGCTTTAAAGATTTTTGAGCTAAAATGATTCTGGGGTTTTCGAGATGGTAATCGGACAACTGACGTGTTGGATATGAATGAACGGTGAAATTTGGAGTGAAGAAGCCATCAAAAATTTTTGGAAGACAATTAAATGTATATTTATACATAAAAACAGCAGTTTGAAAGGTGTGAAGATCCTCAATTTTCAATGTTTTTAGTTGACGAAATAGGGGATTGGATGGGGATAAGTAACGGGAATTGGTAATCAAACGTACAGCACGTTTTTGGAGAGTAAGAATTGGATTAATTTTAGTTGAGCCACAGTTTCCCCAAACGATATTGCAGTATGTAATATGTGGTAAGATCAATGCATTGTATAGAATAGTCAGGGAATTTTGAGAAATGAAGTTTTTCAGTCGATATAAAATTCCTACAGTTCTTGAGACAGACGTGTGGATATTATGAATGTGATCGTTCCAAGTTAAACTCGAGTCAATTGTGATTCCTAAAAATTTAGTAAATCTTACTTCAGTTAAAGATAATCCATCAATATTGATATTATAACTGCTGTTAATGTTCTGTGAAGCAGTAGGTTTGAAACGTATAAAATTTGTTTTAGAGACATTAAGGGATAATTTATTACATATAAACCATAGGGAGACTTTGTCTATTTCCGTGTTCAGAGTATTAAACAGTGTTTCGAGGTTCTCATGGGAGTAAAAAATATTAGTATCATCAGCAAAAAGTATAAATTTAAGAGTTTTTGATGTATTTATTATATCATTAATATATACAAGGAACAGTAGGGGGCCAAGAATTGATCCCTGGGGAACACCACATACAATATTAGAATTCGGAGATTTAGATGACTTGAATAGTACATATTGCTTTCTGTTGGATAAATAATCAATAATCCAAAAAAGTGCTAAACCACGAATACCATATCTTTTTAATTTGTAAATTGATATATCATGATCTATGGTATCAAAAGCCTTTGATAAATCCATGAAAATTCCTATAAAATGTTTTTTATTTGCAAAAGATTTTTTTTTTATTTGCAAAAAAAATGTGCATCAGTTACGCGTTTTTCATAACAAACGGTACGATGATTGAATACTTCAGAAACTTCAGAAGACATTTTGTTGAATACGAATTTACATGAAAGCAACCGCTTGAATGATATGACCATTGTAAGTACACTTTCAGTCATCTCCTCCGTTCGTTTCTCCATAAACAGTCTTTCAAAAACTTTTTTAAATCACGTTTGGCAATCTCATTTCGCGGGATCACGTTTTGTTATAACACTCTTATTTATCATTAAAATCTATATGTTTTCTTTGTTATTAGGGAACTTTCGCACAATAAGATTGGCGCCTTGAGCAGTGGAGTATTCAGTGACTTGATCAGCCTCTATGCCTTGTAAGTACAGCAGGAATATGTCCTGAGACTTTATTTTATATTTCTGTTCCATGACGATATTTTGATACTACTTACGTAAATATATGCTTATGGTATTTCTATACACAGTTTCTGCCAAACGACTAGCAAACGTGTCAAAAAGGATAATCAACCCTTTCTATGTCAATGAATCAATGTGAATAGATTTCACACACAAACCTATGGACATTGTATTATGATGTGTCAAGCAGACGGTTTAAAACAGATACCTAATATGCACGCAAAGCTCCCTTTTACAAATATGACTGTAATACGCGCTTACGTAACTACATATTCTTATATATTTTTTTCTTTAGCTGAGATTTACTCTACGAACTTCGGAGTGTACTATCTATTAGCTAGTGTGATTACATCAATTCTCTTATATCATTTTGTTTTCATGAAGGAATCTGTCGACCAACGCCATCCAGCTTATTCAGTCGTACACTTTCTCAAGCCAGGCAATGCTGACGTACCTGTAAGACCCAATACAATTATGATTGTCATTGGCAGTAAATGGTACTATTCATATTATACTTTTTCTAATTTTTCTTATCATTGCATGCAGTTATTAGTATTTTTATTGCCATGAATGACATGAACAGATCAGACGTAATAAAAAAAAAAATGACACAGAAGATTATGCTGAATGTGAAAACAAACGTATAATCTTTGGACCCCACAAATATCTTTGTCTTAAGCTATAGCCCACTCAGAATTTTACCATTAACAAATTTTGCATATCATATTTTGATTAATTTGAATTCATCTTTTTACTCTACCTTACGGCTAATGAAATGTGGCCTAATGCATATCCATAAGCAAGCAGACTCAAACTTGGGCTTGAAATCTCCTCCGAAGGACTACATATGTGTCATGCCTACGGGCACAACCATTGCATACTCGAACCAAGGGCTTTGTGATTGATACAGTGTATTCCCGTTGTAACAAACACGGTTACAACGAAGTAAAATTCATTGTCAGCTGTATGTCTTAAGTGGTTTATTTGTTCGGTTATAACGAAATTTCGATGTAACGAAAGAAAACTGCCTGTCTCGAAGACTTTGTTACAAAGGGAGTCCACTGTAGTCGGTTTTCTAAAACGCAATCCGCTGAGCCACAGCGGCTTCTCACTACTATGTCAATCACATGCAGTCATGCAGGCCCTTTATGCTTAGCATTGATTTTTTGCTCAACTTACCACAAGGAGTCAGCCTCTTCTAACTTACCTTCGCATACAGATTAACAAGAAAGGAAACTTGGATACAAAATTAACTTATTGTTAAACTTGCTTTATTTTGTTTTGTTTTGAAGAATGAAATCTTGATGACTTGTGCTGCATATCTTGGTTTCTTTGTTTATCACAGAGCATTGGATAATAATCCAATAACTTTCCTTGAACCAGACGCGTTCTTCAACCTTTCTAGACTGGAATATATGTAAGTAGAAAAAAGACAAAACCTTCTGCTAGTTATTTTTTTAATCTTTTATCAAAGCTCGAAGATGTCTAATGTACTTAAGAAATATGGATTCATATCCCTTCAATAACTTAATGTCTGAGACATTTATTATGATAAAAAATGTTTAAAGGTCTTTACTTTATCTACCATTTCAAGAAATCAAAAGTAAAAGTAATCGAACAAGCAAACAAGCAAAACAAAAAGAACAAAACAAAAATCTACCTTTTCCACCGGAATTACAAAGCACTTCGCCATCAGGTTAAATTGTGTGATTCAAAGAATATACTCTGTGAAGTAGATTGATGAAAGTAGCTAACGTGCTTCTCTGTTTTGCTCTCCTTTAAGGTTCCTAAACAATGTTGAGCTGCACGTTGTTGACAGCAACACAGTAAGACCGCTAACGTCATTGGCAGCTATGTAAGGATTATGTTTTTTCTTTTTCTCCTCGCAATTCCCTGCTGGAAAGAACACAGTGTCCCACAGTGTGAGAAACCACACTGTGAACATAGTGTGAACACAATATGAGTCATCAATTCACAGTGTGAAAGCACTACTAAGTGAACACTATGTGAAAACCACACCACAGCGTGAAATCATCTTCACACTGTTAAATTCGAGCGTTTTAACATAGCTGACTATGTGAACACACTGTCAACACAATGTCTAACACTGTGGGTCTTTCCAGTAGGGAACAGCTAGAAGATTTATTTATTCATTCATTTATTCATTTTTCCATTTCCAACAGGAACATACTAATAAATATTTTACAGAAATTGGATACATATATTTCATCGTAGTACAAAATAAAGGATAAGTTTACAAAATATTGTGAGATTTATACTATATTTCATAAAATATTGTAAAGATATTGTCAAATATTGTAAAATATTGGAAAGATATTGTAAAAATATATACAACAAAAAATGTAGGTTTTTACAAAAGGATAAGTTTACAAAATATTGTAAGATCATGAAAGGAAATAGTAGTAAAACACACCAATGAAGCTTGAGGAAAATCGGACAATAATGTTAAAAAGATTAAACATAATTTCCGTCATTGCTAAATGGCAAGCTTCAAGAAGTACTGATGCCATATCAGTGTAACGTTTTAGAGTAAATATGCATAGAATAAAAAAAAAATCATATCTTCTTTAAAAATACAGATCTCCTCTACTTATAACTGATTTCATAGTATAGGAGTACAATTACCCCCCCCCCCGCCTTTTGAAGGAGATAAGTCAGTTAGTCTTTCATTATGTTATAAAAATCAATATCATTCAACTACTATAACGTGTCATGAAATGTTGTAGCATTCTTATCCAGCGATGGCGTCGCCGAAACTGTAAAAATTGCGCTAGTTTTGAAAGGATCATGCGATTACCTGTACCTGTGTATGTGTGTGTTTTTTTTTTTTTGTTTTTTTTTGTTGTTGATGGGACGAGGGTTATTACTCCTTCATCTACTCCATGACCATTCTTTTTTTTTTCTCTCTCTCTCTCTCTTAAAGTTAGGGATTGCCTGCATTTATCTTACTATTTTTTGTTTTATCGTTTATTGTTATTACCAGGATATTAGTATGGCATTATCGGGGTTTTCTCTCTTTTTATACCTAGATCGGCTTCCGATACTCGGCTCTGCTGCCTTGTGACAAATAGAGCGAACACCACCTGCACCTCGACAGTCCCAACAAATCCCCTTGACACCTGCGGCAGTCTTTTCCCGAGTGACGTGTTAAGGGTGTTCGGATGGTTAATGGGATTGACTGCCCTCATTGGAAACTGCGCAGTATTATACCTGCGTCTCTGTCACGAACAGGAAAGCAAGGTCCAGAATCGACTGATCGCAAGTCTTGCCTTGGCTGATTGTATCATGGCGGTGTACATGTTGATTATAACATCAGCAGATTTACATTTTGGTTTAGATTATTTCCTGAGCGCGCCGCTGTGGCGAAATTCAGATCTATGCAGGTTTGCAGGGTCTTTGGCATTTCTCTCAAGTGAAGCATCCGTGATAAGTTTGACACTGATAACTGTTGATAGGTTCGTATGCATTGTGTTCCCGTTCGGGGGTCGGAAAATTACTAGCAGAGGGTGTAGAATTATGCTATGTATTACCTGGCTGACTGTATTTCTGATCACTGTTCCCACCTTTATCGATAACTTGAAGATACCGGACTTTTATGGACAGTCAGACGTATGCATAGGCCTTCCTCTGCACTTGAAATCTGGTGAAACGGGTGTTTTAGTCACAACCAAAGAAACCGAATGGAGCAGAGATTTTACAGTCACGTTCGTACCGTTAGACAGCAAGAAGCGTCCCCCTTGGCTTTACTCTATCATTGTGTTCATTTGCATAAACTTGCTGTCGTTCATCTTCATAGCAGTTTGTTATATCGTCATGTTCGTTAAAGTGAGGCGGTCAAGCAAAGCGACCACAAACACCGCCTCTCGGTCACGTGAGATCAAAATGGCTCGCAGAATGGCGATTCTGATCGGAACTGATTTTGCCTGCTGGATGCCCATCATTCTAATGGGTGTCTTGACTCAGACAAACTCACTCGAAATACCGACATCCCTCTATGCCTGGAGTGTCATCTTCATTCTTCCTATCAACTCTTCTCTGAATCCGATGCTATACACGTTTATGTACTACTTTGATAGATCCAAGAAACCTTCCTGAAGTAGTAATTCCTAAATCTCGTTTTCTCTGAAGGATAGCAGACAAGTGTAAAATCTAAAAGTATGGTCATTAAAAACATGATATATTTTTGTATGATAATGGAAGGAAAAAACACAAAGAAACGCAATCTCTATATACTCTGAGAGTCGGAAACGCAGATATGATCAGTCATGGGACCGTATTAATTTTTCTTCAGCAATAGCACACTCTTTATTTCTCCGCCACAAAGTGTCGCCGGGGTTATTGTTTTCGGGTTGTCCGTCCGTCCGTCAGTCCTTCCATCTGTAATTAATTTTGAGGACAGTGTAACTAAAAATCCATTTGAGGTATGCTAATGAAACTTGGCATGTATGTATGAGTGGGCGAGTTAGTTACGCCTATCAACTTTTGGGTGCACACGTTCAAGGTCAAAGGTAAAAGGTCGAGGTCAAATGCTGAAAATAAAGAAATATTTCCCCAATATATATACAATGCCTGAAGGTATTTTCTTCAAACTTAGTGTATACGTGTATTAACCAACAAAGATTCTCCACGGAGAGTTTCGAGCCGCGAGGTCAAAGGTCAAGGGAAAATGTTGAAATTTCACTTTTTCCTCCGGAAATGATTCAAGAAATTTTAATGGAACATGAACATAATATGATTGGCAGTGATTGTCATGAGAATTTTTGGGTCATGGGGTTAAAAGTCAGGGTCTACGGTCAAAGTCAACTTTCACTATTTCCTTCATATCTGTGCAATGCCTGCAGGATTTCTCTTGAAAATTAGTGTATGCATGTAGGCCTATTACCTAATAGAGATTCTCTGGGAAGGGTTTTTGCCAAAAGGTCAAAGGTCAAATGAAATGCTTAATTTCACTCCTTCCTCCGTATCTCGGAAGTGGCTCAAGGTATCGTAAAGCTATTAAGTACATATTTATGCATGTCCTGCCTAACAATGATTCTCCTCGAAATTTAGGGTCATAGGGTCAAGGGTCAAAGGCCAGGTTGAAATGCTAAAAATTAATGTTACTATGTAATACTGAAATAACACCCTTTCTCCATACCTTGGAAATTACTCAATGCATAAACTTATAGAAGGGGCCACACTGTTACGCCATTATCTATACCATAACACCCACTTGAATCATTACAATCTCAGTCGTTTTCTTCCCAAGAATATCCTTACCTGTAGTAGGTAATTTAATTATTCATATTTTTGCATCATGTGGGTTTTCTGTGCTTTATTAATTTTAGTAACATTTATTTGATCTTTTTTTATCTTTGTTTTAATCGGTTCCCCCGGTCGTAGTATGGTCTAAAAGAAAATGTATTTCATAATTCCCCTAATTTGATTAATCACGGGGCCTGCGGCTGTACGAGCTTACTTTTACGCAAGCCCCCATCATATTTCTAGCATTATGACCATATTTCAACTGTAATGTATACAGACCTTTGTGTTTATACCGAGGCAAACTGTTGTACATTCCGGCGTGAAGTTTCATCTAATTTATGTCTTGCACAATTTTTGTATTGCATAATTAAATTTTTTCTGTGCTATTTGTGAGAAATATGAAAGTACATATGTAAATTGAAATTGAAATTCAAATTGAAGTAGTGTCAAATTCTTCGACGCAAGTTGCTATTTGATTGGTGAGGGTTTTTTTTTATTATGCCAAAAACGAATTTGAACGCTGATTATTTTATGGAAATCGCATTTTGGATGAAATTGATTGCTCGAAACATTATATTGATTGGGGAAAGTTTGATATTGACTTGGAAATCCTATAGAATAAGAATGATAAATAAAAAACGGGCCGAAGCAAATACATGCGAGGAATGTGATGTACATAGTGTCAAACGCAACCTTAACTCTTTTGAATAATGACTAATTTTTAGGAATCACAAGAAAGCCGGAGAAATAAACCGAGCATTATTTGGATGTCATCGAACCCCGATCAAAAGAACTTTCTACGTAATTCCACTAATTGGGCATGAATTAGCCGACATGGAATCACTGCTGACGGACAGATATATTTGGGAAAGCATTGTGTACTCGATCTCATATTTGTATGTTACGGCACAAATTGTCGTCCCTGCATAATTTGTCGCCTGGCGACAAATTGTGCTGCTTGTGCTGCTTGTGCTGCTTGTCAGTCAGTCCGCAGCACGTATGCTAATGAGCCGATCCGGCAAGATTTATTCAGCACTCTCGTTGACGATCTTTGCGTTCGAAAGGTGTCTCGTCGTGCGAGATTTTGCGAGATTTTGATAGGGCTATGTTTTTCACAGTGTAGCGACTTGTACATACATTCGTCATGGCTACAAGTCACGGTAAATTGTTTTCCAGACTTTCATCTTTATTTTGATACTAAATTTGCCTATAACATCGGATCTTATCATGACTATATAATCAGTTGAATTTGCGTAAATTTTACCTGCTTTTCACGGAAGATTTTGTCATCTAAAGTTCTTTTTTGGTTCCTGACCGGATTAAGAAACTGTTGTTTCTGATTTTTGCTTTTTCGTAGAGAGGAAACTTAGATACTCATCATATATTGGAGTCAAGGAGACGCAAGCATGATTTATACTAGTTTTTCCGTTTTGAAATGTCTGTAAAATTCACTCCTAAGCCAGAAGTGAAGTAAACAATATGCAATGTGCAAAAACTAGAGGGATCCAGTGAAAAGACAATGCTCGTAGAATATGGACCCCTCTGGAGTAAGGAACATCTATAGATAGAAGAATAGTTTAAAACTATGATGATGTTTATGTTGAATCATCAGCTATGCCTAGCTACTTTCTTGATCATCCTTGTTGAGATCCCTCATCAGCAGCTAGTAGGCGTCGATAGCATGAGTTTTCACAATATGCAAGCACTGCTTTTTAGCGGACCCCTCAATTTGATTATCAATCATATCATGTCAACATAGGTAGCACTTGCATTAACTCCGTCAAAAACAGCCCGTAATTTAGGTGTCATATATTTGATCAGGAAATGTTATTTCGAAGTCGTGTAACTAAAATTCAGCGGAATGTTCGATATCAGCTGCGTAATTTAAGTTTCATAAGGAAATATTTGTCTAAATCTGCAGCTGAGATACTTATTCATGCTTTGATTTCTTCTTGGTTGGATTTTTCGAACTCATTGTTGTGTAATCTTCAAAAAAAAAAAAAAAGAAAGATGTCACAAAACTTCAACTGTTGCAAAGTTCTGCTGCCCGATTGTAAACTTTTACTAATAAGTTTGATTCCATATCACCAGTTCCGTTCCTTACATTGGTTACCTGTAGAAAAAAAAAGAAGATTATTTTCAAGATTTTGTTATTAGTATTGGTACATCATTCAGTTCATTCTTTTTCCCCCGTATACCTAAGTAGTTCAAAAATACAATCCGACGCGAAGTCTACGTTCATCATCAGATGCATTGTTTATCCAAACACCCAGAGTAAAACATGGATGGGGTGATCGTGCTTTCTCCGTTATGGGACCAATTGTGGAATTAGTTACCTAATCAATTAAGGAAACTGTCATCTACAGAGAAATTCAAATCCAAACTTAAAACGTATATGTTCCTCCCACATTGAGGACTGTACTTGCCGTATGTCATTAATGTTCGGAACAATATTGTATTTGTAATTGGTATATGCTGTATTCTTTATTTGGTATATATTTGTTTTTTGTTTGTCATTTTCTTTTTTGTTGACATGTTTAAACATGACTGTATATATGCATGTATATATATCTTTTAATTTTTGAAGCGCCATGAGCGCTGAAAAGTGGAGCTGTGCGCTATACAAGTAGCCACTATTATTATTATTATTATTATTATTATTATTATTATTATTATTATTATTATTTTTCCCTCTGAATATAGATAACGTTTATAACAAAAGTCTGGTTTGAAACTATGTTTACATCTGTACTTAATCACTTTAAATTTTGACTTTGCAAGTCAACCAATGTGTAACGAAGATCATTTGTAATTCTCTTATGTTATGCTTTGTGTAGAAAAAAAATGTGAAAATGAATTGCATTGTATTGATTTGAACACACGCGGATCATAAGAGGACTACACATTACAAAGTATCTAAAACTAGAGGGTAAACTAGTGCGAAATAGTGAAATCGAATCAGTGCCAACGCGTTGTATGCATTATCAACATTTGTATGCATTCATAAATGTTAATATTTTGTTGTAATTCGGAATAAATATATTAAGTGGATATTGTGTTTTTCATTTTCCAATAAACATCAAAATAAGCCTGTGTTAGAGCCTGTATCATTGCAAAAGTAACGGCATTGTTGTTCCTGCGCATTTTATCTGAGTATATATTCATTGGACACTAAGAAAGAAAATTTAAGTGTTACAGAACCATTTTCAATCTAACCTCACGTGATGCTTGTGTCTCGATAAAAAAAAAAAAAAAACGTGTACGCAAAGTACCACAATTTTGATATAAACATGCAAAAATGCATGAGTGGTACATTCACGTCATAGAAGAGAGCAAAAACTAAGAGTGATGGTATGAGTGATATGTAGGAAGAGAAGACGAGACTAATTGGATGAAAGGAAAGGTTGTCACTGTCGGACACACGCACACACACACACATATGTATATATATATATATATATATATATATATATTATATGACCTATATAGATACCAATGTGTGATTGGTCAAAATGCTGTCACGTGACCATGTTCACAAGGATGAGAAGCGTTATATTTCATAACATGACGTAAATTACGTACAATCATGGAATATAACAGCGACTACGTTAAACAAATGGCGTTATATCTGGAGGGGTGACGTAATCAAAAATCAATTGTTATGATGCGCGCAACATACACAGAGACGCTTTGCACACACACACACACATACTTACGAATGTAATCGTGACCGGTCGACCGACCACACGCACCATACCACTTACATTTACAGAATGCGCTAGCGGTATTAAATGAGCATCACACTGACACACGCTAGAACACTGCAAGCGCGAATTACGAAATTGCAACTGATTTGTTTTCATCAAACTGGCATGGCAGCTTTGATGAGCAGCTGCCCTTCGCTTGTGAGAGAGAAAGAATTGTTGTCCTGATAGCTCCTACTCCAATCAATGTTAGACAGTCGTGACAGGAAAGCCAAAGGATTTCCCATTACATTACCAGAGCCTGAACTGAGTAAGTTTTTATGCTACTTGTACTAGCGCAGGACCTGGACCAGGGCCAGGTCCGTAGTCTAAACAGCCCTTGTACCAGTGACCGCAGGCAGAAGAGATTAGGCCCTACATTATCAGAAAGTTCACATTCTCATACATCACCACAAACAAATGTTATGTCAACAAGCTTGCTTTACCCAGACCAAAAGCGGCATTTGGTCTAGCCTTCTTATTTTTACATCTCTCATTACAAAATCTGGCTCTACCGCTACGAAACTAGGCCCTACGTACGATTGATTAACGGCTGTTCTAGAAATTACTTTGTGATAAGCAGGCAACGGTCGTACTCCACGGAAGAACGAATTCCCGGTAGGCCTACGGGAAAGCCATCGGAGTTAGATCTACGTATCAAAAGGTTACTAGTACTTGTGGCTCGATTGAATACCACTGGCACTAGCGCACTGTTGTCATGCGGTACGCGCGTTCATGCAAAGGAGTAGTGTTTCTAGACC